>NC_030680.2:72901809-73208627 GCF_000004195.4 Xenopus tropicalis
GGCGCCGGTTCTGCGCATGCGTGGGGGGTATTTAAAGCTATCAAACGCCTCCTCCTGTGATATGTTGTCTGCGGCCTTGCCTGATTTACCTTACGACTTTCTGTTGCCGATCCTTCGCTTGACTGACTCTGATTTTCAATACTGCAGTAATTATTCTCTAATTTATTAGGAAATGGGGTTAACACCTAATCAGCAGGAAAACAAAAAGCAAAATGGCACACAGGGCTAACGGGAAATAATTCCTTGTTAGAAAGTCTTTATTTGCGAAAAAGATGCAACGTTTCGAGGCCAATCAGCCTCTTTATCATGCTTGATAAAGAGGCTGATTGGCCTCGAAACGTTGCATCTTTTTCGCAAATAAAGACTTTCTAACAAGGAATTATTTCCCGTTAGCCCTGTGTGCCATTTTGCTTTTTGTTTTCCTGCTGGTTTTCGTGAGGGTGCCGATCCCTCTGGCAATGTGCACCGGGCGGTCAAACTTGGAGAACTAGGGTGAGGCCTCTGTTGTAACTAGTTAACACCTAATCATACATGGAAAAAAAAAATACCTCAAATACCGCGACACCGATATAATTTTGAAAAATACCGTAATATAAATTTTTGGTCATACCGCCCAGCTCTAGCTCAGGACCCGAGGTTTTCCAGATAAGGAGTCTTTCCATAATTTAGATCTCCTTACTTTAAATTCACAAATAATATAAAAAGTAAATAAACCCATTAGGACTGTTTTGCCTCCAATAAGAATTAATTACATCTTAGTTGGGATCAAGTACATGGTAGTTTTGTTATTACAGAGAAAAAAAGAAAAATTTAGATTTGAAATTAGAATTATTTGATTAAAATGGAGTCTATGGGAGATATTCTCCCGTAATTCAGAGCTTTCTGGATTACAGATTTAAAGGAACAGTAACACCAAAAAATGAAAGTGTATAAAAACAATATATTATATACTATTGCTCTGCACTGGTAAAAGTTGTGTATTTTCTTCATAAACACTACTGCAGTTTATATAAATAACCTGCTGTGTAGCCATGGGGGCAGCCATTTAAATTGAAAAAAGGAGAAAAGGCACAGGATACTAAGCAGATAACAGATAAGTAGCACATTCCCATTGTATTCTACACAGTTTATCTGGTATCTTCTTATGTAACCTGTAACCTTTTCTCCTTTTTTCAATTTAAATGGCTGCCCCCATGGCTACACAGCAGCTATTTCTATTAACTATAGTAGTCTTTCTGAAGCAAACACGCAACTTTTACCAGTGCAGGGCAACAGTACATTATATTTTAATTATTTTAAAACATTTTTATTTTTTAGTGTTACTGTTCCTTTAATACCTGCATAGTGCTACACTTTTTTGGTAGCACAAGTGACAAACACCCAAACAGATTTTGCATTAACTTTTCAATTATGTTATCATTTATCTGTATTTTTTGTTGTAACGCTTAGTCAATACTAACTTCATTAGCCTTGAAGTTTACAGCCAGAACTACTTATAATGGCAGGTCATAGAGTCTGCTAGCACAAACCAGCCTCAGACCCACAGAATAAATGCAACCTCAGTCAATGAAGTCATTACATACTGTCCTTTCTTTTCTGCTTTTCAGACAACATTCATTACAATTGTAGCACAGATCCACTTGCACCCACTTTGGCAGAACAGACTGGCAGTGACTAATGTTTTCCTTTCATAAAGATGCTTAAATGGAAACATTTGTCTGGAGGACCTAACATTAATATAACAGAAAGATTCACCATTTCGTTTTATTGCTAAGTTTGTCCTTGACTTCAAGTACATGAATATGCAGTTTGCATCCAGGCTATAGAAATGTCAGGAACGTAACGGAGTATAAATAGACAAGAAATATTAAATACCCTGCAGTGCGGTTAATTTGATGAGAATGGATTTTAAACAAGCACTGCTGCCCTTATTAAAACTGGATTTAGAATGGTTATTACATTAAAGAGTGTAGATTTATATATGTAAAAATGAAATTAGTGGAAGTGTTTGTATATTCCATTAAACAGTTATGTGGCTAGTGTAATGCTAAATACAATTATTTAGTGTAATTCTGATATTGAAGGTTAAATAGTTTGCAGTGGGTGCTCATTGTCAGGCAACACCCTCACACTCCTCTGCAGCATATCAGGCTTGTTTCACGCTGGGTTTTTGACACATAATTTTGCCACAGGTCAACTCTCACTGACTAAAACAGGTGCAGCAAGCAGCACAGTGGGGAAGGAATGGGGAACAACAATAACCTATGGAATATGTTTGTCTGGCAGCTTTCTTAACATCAAAGGGCTCACATACACAGGGAGGGCAAACACTGCAGAGTCCTCTCTCAGATGTCCATGGACAGATAGTAAGATATGTCTGCTATTATAAGGTAATCTACATGGACCATCTAAAAATTAAGTGAAATGCTTCTTTTTTTGCTCTGGAAACAAACAAGTAAGGTCCTTTCTTGTTTTAATGAGTGACACCATGCATGCCTAAAGCTGGCCATACACGCACCGATACTATCGTACGAAACCTCGTTTCGTACGATATTCGTTGCGTGTATGGCATGTCGGCGAGTCGACCGATATCGCAGGAAGCTGCTGATATCGGACGACTCGCCGATCGGCCAGGTTAGAAAATTTTGATCGGCCGCCATAGAAGGCGCCTGACCAAAATCTGCCGTCAGGGCTAAATCGGCAGAAGGAGGTAGAAATCCTATTGTTTCTACCTCCTTATCTGCTGTTTCAGCCCTGACTGTGTGTGGCAGATCTGATAAATCTGGACACGGGGACAAATGCATGTTATGTTATTTTGGGGGCTGTACAGAATAATTTTAGATAATTTTTTTTTAAAAATGTACTTTTTTTTTTTTTCAAGTCTGTGTCCACCCCACAAACTTCTGACTATCATTGCTTCATTCTGAACTTCAGACATTCCTGCCTAAAGACATCATTTAATTAAAAAAATGGCCCAATCCTAATAATTCATGCTGTCAATCTAATTTGTTATTTTATTAAGACCACTGTTTATAATATATTGCTGCCAGTATTATGGTGAAATGTTGAAAACTATGAGCTAACTCTAAAAACACACTAAGGTATAAATTCAGCAACCATGCAGATAAAATTTGTTAGAAAAGTGATAGGTACAACTGTTTGTTGTAGAAATTACATTAAGAAAATCTTAACTCATGGGAAGCAAAGACTTATTAACCACATGCTTTTAGACAGTAAAATTCTGTCTATTAATTTTCTGCTGATTTTTATCTTATGTCCCAAGGCTTAACCTTACTGATCTTGCTGCCACTGACAATACTGTTCCTCTAGACATGCAATACCAAGTGACTTTCCTGCTGCTATTGTATTGTTCCATAGCTAGTGCTGCCATGTTCGTGTAACTTAAAGGACCAGTATCATAAAAATATTTAAGTGTTTTAAAGTAATTAAAATATAATGTGCTGTTGCTCTGCAAAAAACTGGTGTTTTTGCTACAGAAAAGCTACTATATAAATAAGCTGCTGTGTAGCCATGGGGGCAGCCATTCAAGCTGGAAAAAAGGAGAAAAGGCACAGGTTATATAGCAGATAACTAGTAGATAAGCCCCATATAATGGGGGTTTATCTGTTATCTGCTAAGTAACCTGTGCCTTTTCTCCTTTGAACGACTGCCCCCATGGCTACACAGCAGCTTATTTATATAAACTATAGTAGTCTTTCTGAGGCAAACACACCAGTTGTAGCAAGGCAACAGTACATTATATTGTAATTACTTTTATACACTTTCATTTTTTGGTGTTACTGTTCCTTTAAGAATAGCACCATGCCTTAAGGGTGTAGACACACAGAGCTACTAGTAGCAGTTACTTGTAGCGGCTACTTAAATAGACCATGCTAATCATTTACTGATAACAGTCTCAGCATGTGTTTTAGCAGAGGCAATTCTCAGTATTGTCTATGGCAGGGTATTTTCTGACGTTTAGTAGCCTTGAAAAAGTAGCTGCTACTAGTAGCCCAGTGTGTCTTCACCCTTATACCAACTGAGATCCTGAATGACTAAAGGGAGAGAGAGGCATTCAATATGTCTGGATTATTAGGGGCCAAAGCAATGGCTGCATCTCCTCCCCCAGGACCCCCATCTGTACTTCCTGATTGTTGCCTGGTTATAATATTCCACTGTTGCCGACAGCTGACCGACCCCAAGGCTCTGCCAATCGGGCTCTTGGCTCTATGTTTACAAACAGGGGAATTAATAGGCGTACCTGGCGGGGGCTTGAGTTCCCTGTTCTTGCCGTTGTTGTATTAAACTAGTATGCTTGCTGCAGTGTAAATTCGCCAGCAGCTGTTTTTACCTTGCTTAACATCCTGCAGCTCCTCCGAACACCGATCGCTGGTCAAATGAAAAAATTCATCTCCTTCTTGCGAAAGCGGAAACGGAGCCTCTTCTTCAGCCATGAATTCCAGCTGTAACCCCGCCATATAGCCAGAGGATACCGCCTCCTCCCTCCGCTCGGCCTCTCCCGCTTCCCGTCACTTTCAAATTTACCCGGTCTTACGCCCAGACTGGCTATGTCACGTGTCTATGCTTTCATTGGCTGCTGGGGCTTGCGTGCTAATCGTTCCAGAACAGCGACATCTTGTGTTGGATTGTGGGGACAACATGAGGGTGCTTGGGACGTTGTTTTAGGGCGTCTGCTATAAAGCTTGGATTTCATATGAGCAGTCGCCAGTACTAACGTTCAGAGAACGGTATCAATCGGTGGTCGCGTCTATGTAATACAAGCATTGCAAGCGCCACATGTACAATGCAGTGACTGCAGCAGAGTATGCTTTCAGCAGTGCTTCATAAAAACTGTCAGGCTGGCCTCCCTCTTTAGCTCAGAACTGTAAGGGGGAAGACACATGGAGCTACTAGTAGCAGCTACTTGTGGTGGCTACTAAAATAGACCATGCTGATAGTTTACTGATAACTGTCTGTGTGTTTTAGCAGAGGCAGTTCTCAGTATTGTCTATGGCAGTGGATTTTCTGGTGTTTAGTGGCAGTGAAAATGTAGCTGCTATTAGTAACTCTTTGGGGCCCATTTACAAAAGCATGGACGCTCGAGCGTTCATGCAAACGCTCCGAGCATATTTTCGCTGATTATTTCCGGCGTCCGCACAACTTTTTCGTACGCCGCACAACTTTTTCGGACGTTTGCATGAAAAAATTGGAAAGGTTTTACCGCTGTTCGGTACGAAAATTTTGTGACTTTCCGATCGCCAACACGATATTATTGTGACTAATATGATTTTTTCGTAAGCATTTTCGTGATATTTGCGATCTTCCGAAATTTTCGTTTCCAATTCGATTTTTTCCCATTCGTGATTCGGATTCGTGGATTAGTAAATGTGCCCCTTTGTGTGTTCACCCTAAGGGGCACATTTACTAATCCACGAATCCGAATGGGAAAAATTCGGATTGGAAACAAACATTTTGCGACTTTTTTGTATTTTTTGCGATTTTTTCATCGCCGTAACGACTTTTTCGCAAATTGTTGCGACTTTTTCATAGCCATTACGACTTGTGCGAATTGTCGCGGCTTTTCCGTAGCCGTTACAATTTGTTCGTATATTGTCGCGACTTTTTCGTAGCCGTTACGTTTTGCTCGTATATTGTTGCGACTTTTTCGTAGCTGTTAGGATTTGCTCATATATTGTCGTGACTTTTTCGTATTGAGCGCTCGTAAACGGCGGGCAAACCTTTCAGACTTTGCATGATTTTGGAAGCCTCCCATAGGACTCAATGGCACTCTGCAGCTCCAACCTGGCCCAAGGAAAGTCACGATACTGAAGCTTGAATGAATCCGAAACTTTCGTACTCGGCGCGACGGCTACGAAAAAGTCGCGACAATTCGCGCAAGTCGTAATGCTACGAAAAAGTCATAACGGCTACGAAAAAGTTGCAGCAATTTACGAAAAAATCGCACAATATCGATCATTACAAAAAAAACGCATTCGGACACTTTTCGGCCGTTCGTGGATTAGTAAATGTGCCCCTAAGGGTGCAATTCAGGCATAATGCTTATTAGCTTACCTGTATATCATTGAAAACCCAGATGGAAGGTTAGTTGGGCTGAGCTTAAGCGTGTGCATTTCGGGGGGCTTGAAACACAATAGCCTGGCAACCACTGACTAATAGCAATGCAATAATAATTTTAGCTCCCCATTTTAGCAATTGTGTTAGAGTCTAAGTGGAGACTCACAGGGACTAATTTTTCAAAACAGCAAATTTGCTTTAGGACAGTAACACATGGAAACCATAATAAGTGTTGCAGTCATTGTTCTACCTGAAAGTGACTGAAAAAAGCCAATCACTGATTGGCTGTTATGTGTAACTGCCCACTGGCAAATTTGCCCACTTTTGATTAATGAGCACCTGTACAGTTAAAGACATTTCTGCTATAGTCAAGGCTTAGGTAATTTAGGTGCCAAATGTGCTTCTATCTAATGATTTAGTAGGGTTTATAATATGTTACATGTATCCGTAAGCAGCAAATGGTTGCACATCCCACCCATGTCCATTTGTATTCTTGTGTAAAGTGATAATATTTTAGTTGGTTAAAATGATGTATGACTATGAAGATTTTCATTCATCCAGGTCATGGTATATCTAGTATAAATAAATCTAAAGCAACTGGACTTGTTAAGTAATCATTGAAAACGTTTCACTACTCATCCGAGCAGCTTCTTCAGTTCAAATGACTGGTAGGGAATTCCCCGGCATTTAAACCCTTGAGGGTCGTACAGTCACATTCCCTACCAGTCATTTGAACTGAAGAAGCCACTCGGATGAGTGGTAAAACGTTTTCAATGATTACTTAACAAGTCCAGTTGCTTTAGACTTATTTATACTAGATATTAAAATGATGTAGTGTACAGTGTCAAACAAATCTGCTGCCTTTCCACCTAAATATCATGGTGTGCCTGTATTTGGTTTAGAGGGTCTTGGGGACTAGTATTGCAGTTTTCCCAGGTCATGACTATATTTTCATAAGACTAAGGTTGCATAGGCAGCCAAGTATAGTATAGATCAACAAACATTAGAGCCTGAACCTGAACACGTACTATTTGGAGTATGTAGGTGTGGGGCACCTACTTTGGATAGAGATGGATAGTGCTGGACAGCCTAAGCTCAGCAAAAAAGTAGATAGGGAACAATTGGTTTACTCTTTAGAGGCACAGATCATCACTGCAAAAGGGCTGTTGTAGACCTGAGCTGCTAAAATTTTGTTGAGCCACCTTTTGCAGTAATTACACTTTTTGTAATATTTTGACCTATTCTTTAAGGCAGAATTGCTCCAGGATCATCACATGTTGGTTGTGCACTTCACTTTTCAAATTGTCCCAAAAATTCTCAGTTGGATTGAGATCAGAGCATTGACTGAGGCATTGTGTAACATTAACCTTTTTTTGTTCTTTAGCCACTACGGCATTACTTCAGCCTTGTATTTGGGATCATTTTTCTACTAAATTATGATTTTTCTTCCAAGTGTCATTTTTAGCAGACTTCACCAGTATTAGCAGTTGAGTAGTATTTATTTCATTTATACTTCATAATTCATTTGTTTCATTTACTTTTTCATGTTGCCACAAGGTGTCTCCATAATATTTTCTATAATTTTGCAATATCTATATGTGAAAAAAAAAAAATTCTTACTTTACTGTCTTAAGAATATATTGTCACTGACTATTGATTGATGATCTCTACCATATGTATCCCATGACTGATAGTGTGGGCATTTGTACATGGGGGGGTTAACAAACTATTTAAAATGAACTGCTGATTTATAATATATCTTTATAAGTCAGCTGCTGTTGTTGATACAAGGCAGGACATTTGCACACACTGCATTTAGGCTACTATCTCACTAAGGAGCATATTTATTAAAGTGTGTAAAAAACGGCATTATAACATACAAATTTACACCACCATTCGTGGTGTTTCACAGTGTAAAATACGGCATAGTTATGTACTTGCGTTAATTAAGGCATGGCGTAAAACCGGCATGTATGCTGCATTATTTTTTACAGGGATGACCACTATTACATAAATGTAATCTGTGTATTATTTATAGTGCATGTTCGTTTTATTACTTCCGTGTTTTTAATGTGGTGCATTTTTTCTTCTGTGTTGACAGGTTTAGCTGGTTTTTGAAGTTTTGCTTTTTTTACCTAATTATGATCCTAATTTGTTTTTGAGCTGTTTTATTTTAGTGTATTATAGAAAGTAAGAGGTTTTATTTATTGAATGAATTAATGAAGATTACTATATTTACACCCATTGAAATGAATGGTCTCCAGCGTATGCATGTAAATGAATAAGATTGCCATGCTGTTTTCCGCGAAGGCGAATAACGGCGGGAAAAGAGACGGTTAAAGAACTACGCGAAATTAGTGGTGTACCTTTTATTTTACACCACGTTTAACTCCGATAAAACAGCATAAATCATTTTCCACAACACAGAGCATCAAATACATTAGGAATACAATACAGAGCCACACAGAACACCCTAAGAATGTAATGTAATCCGTATGCCCCAGAAATACAGTCTAAAGCTCTCCATTAATATAATGTAATCAGTATATCGTAGGAAACGGAATACAGAACCTTTTTGTATGTCAGGAACCCTTTCTTGTATTTTTAGCATGCTCTCTGTCTGCATCTTGTTTAGGATTAGAAAGCTAAAACACACAACATCGACTGGACAGAGACAAAAGGCACAAAGATGAACCACTAGCATTCCGTAAAATTGTTGCTACAACTCTACTTCAATGGATAATAAAGACACAAAAATTGGCCTAGGTGCTGTTACCCCATGTTGCTAGACTAGTAAATGCTACCTGCTGATTAGTTGCTTTTGGTGACTAAACCTATAGCAAATGTTGCACCTTTTACTACATTACTACCCAATGTTGTTTAGTTGTGTTTCAAAAAACACCTGATTCTGTGCAACTCCCGGCCATGTTCTAGGGGTTGCAGAGTAACTGTTCAAAATTGTGTGTCTCTGATGCAATATTGCACATCCAGTTATCAAACCATCTGTTCTGCTTAAGGTAGAAATACAGATAGCAATGCTATTTGGAACTGAAAATCGCTTTATGGTTAACTGTTGCTAGCCATGATTCATTTGTACATGTAACCATGGAAATTTTTATGTTGGTTTTCCATCACATCATATGTAGGCAAAAACCTTTGCTTTGAAAGAACAAGGTTTTGGAAAAGGAGAACTTAATTCATCCTTCTCCGATCATTTGCCCTGTCAATAACTCATCTTGTCCTTCCAAAGTGCATTGGAACCTGGTGTAATATATTACCAGGGCTCATAAAATATGCAAATAAGTGCCCACTATATCTGAGGCTGGGGCTATAATATAGTAATATAGTCTCCTGGGAGATTGCCCCCTTTATCTACAGTAAAATTATGTTGGCTGCCATAAATATACAATATATATATTGTTATACATATTTACTGCATGTGAAATAGCAATCATACGGTAACACTATCGGTGTTACACAGAAAATAACACATTTGCTTCTTAATGTAAATAAAAATTAGAGAAATTTTAAATTAATAATAAAATATATTTGCCCATCACCAACAAAATTAAGCTTTCCCTTTCCCTTGTACTGTTTCAGAACTTCAGTTTCAATCAGTCTCAGCCAGTGATTGGTTGACCAGCAGCTAGAATGGCAAGGTAAACTCTATTATGAAGCTTTTCTGTGCAGTTTTGCTTATGTTGGGGAATATGGCTGCATGGCATCTCTCTGGCAGATCTCCTCGAAAGTTTTAGATAAACTGAATACAAACCCTAATTTGTATATTGAAATTTGTTCAAAGACCCCTCTAGTTGCATCATTAAAAACCATAGGAAGCTAATGGAGATGAAAAGGAGTAATTATGGCTGCTGAGCCTGTAATACCTTAGTAGAGACTTGGGGAAATAACGCACAAGTAAAACAACAATATATTTATAGAAAGACATTTGGCTACAATTATGTATACAATTTTCATTGTATAAATAAATATGATTATTTGGTGGTCCTAAAATATAAATACATTTTATAATTATAATATATAACTAATGCTGCTCCTGGAGTTATAACAAATATCAAATGTGCTTTCTGTAATATGACTAGCTCATCACTGAGTTTTAATAAGTACCTAATCACTTGAGCAGTACAGGTTGTGCTGGAGCTTATCTCGGACAAAGAAGAGATTGCTGAGGAGCACAATGCTTCAGCAATGCAGCTTACTGTCATATCTAGACAGCTTTAAAGGCTACTCTTAATTCTCTGCACTGTTATTTCTTAAGCTTGCCTTAGTGCAACTTATCTTCTCGTATGCACGTTACTCTGCGGCACAACTGCTTCTGAATGGGTTGTTAAGCCGATTGCTGTTTTGATCTATAGGAGATGCTTAGAAGTAGTTTTCAGATGTACAAAGGTACTGTAGGGAAGCTTTTGATTTGGATCCTCAATGCTATACTTTTTTTTGGATTGCCTATATGCTTTAGAGCTTTTGTTAAGCATTTTAAGCAATACAGATTTATTTTAGTGATTTTATCTGTTTCTGTACTGGAGCTGCACTATATTGAAAATAGGAAACAAAAGAGACTTAGAATGTGGTATTCACAGCTTTCTGTATTACTTGATTTTTGTTCACCAGCTACCATATGAAGAATAGATGCTAGGATATGTTCTATGATATATTATGATCTATGTGCGAATGGCTGCATCTCATTATCTACTGATACAGAGACATGAGACGAGATCACACAAAATCAGTAAATGTAAGAAAATGTTACTTTTGATCACTTCTACTATGACCTTGAAGTAGCCTTCCTTCTTATTTAAGGAGTATTACTGATCAAAAAAAGATGAAATAACTAATGGCAGCCCTACAGCTTTTAGTAGTATAGGTTCAATTAAAAAATGTCAGCAGTTGACTGAAATACCTCTCTGTAACAACCTGCTCTTTATGTGAAAACCTAACATGCTCAAACTGGCCAGGGTTTTATTAGTGTAGAGGTTTACCCATGGACTAATAAAGAATTAATATTTGATTTGGCTTTTGGGTTAGTCCCACCAGTTTTCTACTTTAGCCAAGATTAAGGGGGAGATTTACTAATCCACGAATCCGAATCCCGAAAGGGAAAAAATCGTATTGGAAACAAAAAATTTGCGACTTTTTCGTCGCCGTTGTGATTTTTTCGTATTGAGCAGTTGTAAATGGCGGAAACACCAATCCGATTTTTTCACGAAAAAAACATACGGAAAACATACGATAGAGTCATGACGGTGATGAAAAAGTCGCAAAAATACCTATCATTACGAAAAAAACGCATTCAGACGCCTTCGGACCATTTGTGGATTAGTAAATCTCCCCCTTAGTCTTCGTCATGTTTAGTTGTATACTTTTTAAATGTATAAACACTACCGATTTTTCAATAATATGGGTAAAAGGTACATATGCTTATACTATGCATAAGAATAATAATACATACTGTGGATGCATACCAAAAACATGACCCATCACAGCATGATAAAAGATTATTTAATAATTATATGAGTGCCAGTTTCTCCATAGAACTTCTGCAAAGCAATTAAGTTCAGCTTCCTATATACTTGCTATTATGGTTAATCAGCAAGAATGGTGTACGCCTCCTAATTACTTTACAATTATAAGACAACGCAAGAATAATCATGACCTATTTGCATGCAGCTGTCTACAAACAATATGTTGCTCAAATGTGTTACACTGGTACTTGAGAAATGCAGGGAGAAATAATCAGCAAATGAACAGCTGAAGTTGGGCTTCTTAACTTTCTTCTCTCACTAAGAATACATTTTTTTTCTCTTCACTGGTAGTGGGGTGATTTTTTTCTATGTGTAAATCGATGATATTTTTATTACTACTTTTTTTAATGCAAAGCCCCTCAATACTACCACTCTACTTGCTCCTTAACTGGCATTCCCCCACCCTACTTTTCCACTATTCATGCCTTTCCCCTGTCCTGATCTTTCTTTGTTCCTTCACCCATTTCTTTTTTCTTTTCTCTGACGCCCCCCTTTTGTTTTATCCATTTGCCTTCCACTCCTCTTTCTATTGTACTAAACCTATATCTCTTGAAACTGCCTCACCAGCAAATTCTCCTTTGGCTCTCCCACCACATGGCAAATGTTATCAACTACTTCCAGAAACAGAAAGATGTGAACTAGGTAATTATTAGCATTCTTCTGGATCATCTACACATTGTGCACCCGGGAAACTATAGTGCAAGGTTTCTTTCTTTATTTGTACATCTGGATACCTGCCATGTAGTAGGCAGTACAGAAGTAAGACAAACACTTTCACCTGCCAGTGACAGGTGGATTGCATTTCTGTAATTGCACCCATATATAAGTTGGTAGAGTGTCCAACCGATGCCTGCAATGTTAGCCTAAAAGTTCCCTGTATTTAACACCTGCCTATGGGTATTTACTAATCCACGAATCCGAATGGGAAAAATTCGGATTGGAAACAAATATTTTGCGACTTTTTCGTATTTTTTGCAATTTTTTTCGTAAATTGGCGCGACTTTTTCATAGCCGTTACGACTTGCGCGAATTGTCGTGACTTTTTCGTAGCCGTTACGATTTGCTCGTATATTGTCGTGACTTTTTCGTATTGAGCGCTCGTAAACGGCGGACAAACCTTTCAGACTTTGCATGATTTTGGAAGCCTCCCATAGGACTCAGTGGCACTCTGCAGCTCCAACCTGGCCCAAGGAAAGTCACGATACTGAAGCTTGAATGAATCCGAAACTTTGATACTCGGCGCGACGGCTACGAAAAAGTTGCGACAATTCACGCAAGTCGTAATGGCTACGAAAAAGTCGCGACAATTTACGAGGAAGTCGTAATGGCTACGAAAAAGTCGCGACAATTTACGAAAAAATTGCAAAATACCGATCATTACGGAAAAAAACGCATTCGGACATTTTTCAGACGTTCGTGGATTAGTAAATGTGCCCCTTAGTGTAGGTCTTCCTGTACTTTGTGCCTGATGCTTCAGCATAGAATTAAAGATACCAGAATGCAAAGTGAACCTAGTATTTCACCTACTTTACTAAATTACCCTAATGTCAGGTTTGATGCTGCCTTAAAGGAGAAAGAAAGGCGAATAAAGGGTAAATCTCAAGCTGTAGGCATACCTTCAGTTCTCTCAATAGTGCCCTTAAGTCTCACCATATTTCTCCAGTTCAGATGATCAGAAGCCAAACAGGAAGAAAAAACCCTGAGCTATGTAAAGAAGTTCCCATAATGCCTCTCTCCTGAACCAAGACCCAGACCGGTGTACATGCTCAGTTAATTAGACTATGAGGAAGCTTCCTGCTGATTGGCTCAGATCCACATTCCTAAGGGGGGGGGGAGCTGGAGAGGGGAGAGAGCAGACACAACAAATCTTTTAATAGAGAACTCAGTCCAGCGTTTCTATAAGTGCTTATGCTGTATTTACATAGACCTTTCTGATAAAGCTTACTTAGTTTTTACCTTTCTTTCTCCTTTAAAGAATTTAGTTTCCCGATATACATGAATGATCTATTTCCATTCTGCCACACAACAGTCCAGCCATTTTGGCATTGTTTATAGAACTGGAGCTATACCACTATCCCACCAGGCAACTACTCTGCAACTACTCTGCAGTGGCCCCCCTGCAAAAAACCTTCAAAGGGACCCAGAGTAGCAAACTCACCTGGCCCCCGACTTAACACTTCCACTTCACCCCCTGCCCACTTGCCTATAAATTCCCACTCCTTGCCCACTCTCCTACCTGGAAGCAACTGTGGAGTGGAAATTTACAGAAAAATGGAGGAAGCAGACCCCACGGTCCGAGCCCCCCTGTCCCCCAGGCCCACCCTGGGGGTCTGCTTCCTCTATTGTTATACCACTGCTACACTGCCCAAATTTGCCATAAAAAATATTGAGGAAAGAATTATAAATGCAGAATGAATGACTAGAGAAAGCTTGGAAGAGGATAAGTCTGTGGCTATATTGGGGCTTTACAAGTGTTTAGGGCACATCCCACAGGCAATGCATTATTGTTGTCACTTTATACTAAGAATTTAAAGGCCTCTTTCTCTTTTGCTCATTTTAATATGTACTGTAGATTACAATTTTCAAATCATTTATAATGGAGATTGCATGTCTTTATTTGGCTGGAACTAACTATATGTTTGAACATTGAGATAGATTTGTATAGCAGGAAAACTGACTGTAGTTACCTGGAGATATAGATGAATTGTCCAATTAACTTTTACAGATACACAGAAATTACAAACAAAGGAATAATTACTCTGTGCTACATGTTCCTTAAATGTCTATAGAATATCTTTTGGTAATATATAAATCTTACATTCAGTTCTTATAATGTGATATGGTACATTAATTATTCAGTTGTTTTTCAAATTTCACATTCTCCTAAAGGACAATTAAATCCTAAAAACAGCACCTTGGCTCTAAATTCAGGAAAGGAAGAAGAAATGATGTGTACATACATACACAGAAAAACACAAATATATATTTACTGTATATATATATATATATATATATATATATATATATATATATATATATATATATATATATATATATATATATATATATATATATATATATATATATACATTCTTGCAAGTCTTTGGTACAGCAATTCACAGGGCTTATTCAAAAACATAGTTATAAATTGCACCAGTGCATTCGACAGTACAGCCAATCCAGTCTTTCCTTTCACTTTCCAACTTGTAATAGATGTTCAATAAGAGTTACTGTTTGGTAGCTAAATTTGTGCAGTTTTGCACCTTGTCTCTAAATGTCCATGGGGCAAACCTGTAGGGAGTAATTCTTTCTAAATTTGATTGCCCACATTAAATCACAGGAAGCATGACAAAATGCTGGGAATTGTAAAATAATTATAGTTTTATTCTGTCTGGAGACTAAAACTTAAACACACACCATCCATTAATTCTTAACAGATTTCAAACTGTTCTTTACAGTCACACATTCAAAGAATAGTTTAACACTTGGGATCTTTACATCTTGATTTTGTTTTCTAACTTGTTGGTGACTGTTAAATTCTAATTGCTTATTGGTTACTATAGGCAATATAGTAGCAATAAATATGCTCCTCAGTTACACAATTTCAGCTTATTACTCGTGAACCTATAAAGTGTTCTCTATCCCATCTTTGCCATCAGCCTCAAGTGTCATTCCCTCTACAGCTTTTCCAGGAACTTATAATGAGTCACAACACTTTCTTGGTCTCTGCCAAATACCCCAGTGCCTACACAACCCTGGTCCTCCACACTTCAACCCTAACCTGCAGGGTATCCACTGGAAAGCTACTCCTGCTCACTCCTTGGTGGTGCTCTTAGCTGCCCATACTATACAGACTACTACTGGTACACTACTGGTACCTGGAATTAATGTTTGTAAATGTGCATTACTAGGTCATCCATGTACATTTTGTACTCCCTACATGACAATCTTTCACCTTTGGCATATAAAGATATAGTCAGCAGCTTATTACATATACACTGTGGTACAGAGTGAAGATGATCCAAACCTGACGGGAAAAGAAAGAATCAGATTGCCTTCATTATATCTTTGTTTTTAATAAAAGGACTGTCTGCCTAACCCATTAATTAATCCTGTCACAAATATGCAGAATTAAATTAAAATGTAGCTAGGCTGATGGAATTGAGATTGCTAACGATTATACTTAATGCTTACTTTTTTAGAAGCAAATTTACTGCTACAACAAAGGAATACTGCAAGAGTGTTCACACTTGCCACAGAAAGAGCCGGAATAGAATTAAAAAAACAATTTCCACCAGGCAAACACCTTCTAATTGTTGATCAAGAAGAAGAAATGTGGTGGCAATAAAAATTATTTACATTTGAGAAAAAAAAAACAGAAACTACACTTCTAGTGACAGAGAAAGCAATTTATGCTTTTGTTTCTGAAAATACATGTAAATTGTCAAATATATATTTGGCACAAGGTAAAAGCTTTTATCTCCTTTTAAGTACGAACCTAAAGTGTTTGCTCTGATGTTTTCTGATGTATTCGACTGCACACCATTTCAAGCAATAATTAATCCTTATTGGAGGCAAAACAATCCTATTGGGTTTAATTAATGTTTTATTGATTTGTTTAGATACTGACACCAGATATTAAAACTTTTTTTTTATATCTATGATAACATTGTCTTAGCATGCTATTTATAATTTTTCCATAAATATATTTGCCCAATGCTTTTACTTTACTTATCCAATCCCATGTTCCTTTGTATGGAGGCTGCCATATTTGTGCAGCAGTAATCTGTTAGCATTAAAAGCTATAACTGACAGGTAGAGAAGGGACAGTCAGGTTGGGGAAACAGTCAGATTTAGGAACTTCAATTTACTCAATTACTTACAAAAGCAAACCTATCAGCAAAAAATGATCAACATGAGCTATAGGGGACTTTAAATATAAATTCATATTTTGAAGAGTAATTTTTTAGTGTCAGTATCACTTTAAGGTATGAAGATCCATATTATGGAAGACTCCTGATACCGGTCCCGGGCATTCAGGATAATGGGTCCTATACCTGGACTCCCAGAAACTCCTACAATGGAGAATGCTATGCATATGTCTCTACAGAGATTGTTATTTATTTATATAGCAGCAACACATTCTCCACAGCACTTTACAGAGAATATATAGCAGTTGTATAAATACTGCCAGCATTCATTATGTAGGGGTAAGAGATTGTGTTATTTCTCATCATGCTAGAGGATGCGAGGCTCATGTTAATTAATCTGATATACATTACAAGAGGACCAGATGCATTGGTTGCCTGTTATACACCTACAGTATTCAGTATCCTTGATCCAACATACAAATTTACTCTTATTTAAAATCACTGGAAAAGATGCACTTGCCAAGCTTTTCAGAGCTGGACAAAAGAGTGAATGAAAATTGCTGCTTTCCAATTATGTTTGTCAGCTATCTCCTGTCCACAAAAATCATCATTGATTATAATGATTACAGGCTGTATCCTGTGACTGCTATAAATCTCCAGTCAAAAAATTTTGCTGGAAATAATACAAAAATTCACTGACAGAAGTAATATAAAGCAATGGTATGAACAGAATTAAAACAAGGTTTCCTTTCACTTTTCTCTTTACTTCTTTTCCCTTGCCCCTATTAATTAACCCAGTACAATCACATGTCCAGAATAAGCACAACTGAGGCAAGCTTAAAGAGCACTTGTCACCAACAGGAAGGAGGAAGGGAGGACACAGTGAGTGCTTTTGAGAGCCAGCTGCGTGCCCGCGCCCTGTCTGCCGGCTGCAGTTATGCTTCATGTCGCTTTCAGGTGCATGCGACGGTCACCCGGAAGTGGCGACAGGCGCTTTTAAAGGTCCCAGTAACAATGGGGACCTATCAGGACATTTTACCAGGGGTGTGTAGACTTTTTATATCCACTGTATAAATGATCTGTGTTTATGAAACATGGGGCCCGATTCACTAAAGTCCGAAATAAGGAGTGCTATTTATAGCATGCGTTAAAAATCTTATCACTTCTTATTTTTCGCTCGATTCACTAAAAGGACACTTGTCATAATTAAGAAGCGATGTTCTTGGCGTTATTTATCTTGCGACGACATATTTTCAAGCAATATATTACGCAGCGCACAACATATTACGCAGCGTGCGATATTTTACGCAGAGCACAATATATTACCCACGTAACCATTACTTTCTGAAGACTACCGCTCTGAAAATTTTGCGCTCTGCGTAAAATATCGCGTGCTGCGTAATATGTTGTGCGCTGCGTAATATATTGCTTGAAAATATGTCGTCGCAAGATAAATAACGCCAAGAACATCGCTTCTTAATTATGACAAGTGTCCTTTTAGTGAATCGAGCGAAAAATAAGAAGTGATAAGATTTTTAATGCATGCTATAAATAGCACTCCTTATTTCGGACTTTAGTGAATCGGGCCCATGGCTTCTTTAGCTAGTAGGAACATTAAATTCTAGAGGAACACTTTTTAATCTCTGTAGCATGCCCTGCCTCATCTGCTAACAAAAATGTATTTTAGGAAAGGGCTTATCTCCACTGGAAGAATGTAGTTCCTCACACCTGCTGATGGAATCTTCTCTAAATATATAATAGACAGGAAGGGTTCCTATTCCTGCTCGCAATTCCTGCATTAAAGGGGTTGTTCACCTTTGTACAACATTCACAAATCTAACAGTTCACATTAACAGAACCATCTTTGCCATATACAAAGTTAACAAAAATGTGCAGCTGACAAGATATTCACAGAATCATCCCTCTGTTGATCCTTCACTTCTACAGACTTAAAGAGGACCTGTCACCCAGACATAAAAAGCTGTATAATAAAAGTCCTTTTCAAACCCATTATAAAGTAATTTAAAAATCCCAGCTGTCAATCATATATTGCTTGCCCCGCCTCTATGCCTTAGGCATAGAGGCGGGGCAGACAATAACTTTAACTTTCCATTCAGCACTACGTAGATGTCACTGCACATCTCACTTTCCCCCTCCCTCCTCATCATCTAATTGTGTAGGCAGTGCACGAACATGGGCATCTGGTCCCCCGTTCTGGCACATAAACAAGATTTTGGCATGACACAAAGCTTGCCTTCATAACAGTGTCCACGAAATGGTGCTTGCCTGCTTGCTTTGATTGAGTAATTCCAAGATGGAAGGAAACAAGATTTATGTTATTTATATAGAGTAAGTAAAGTTGATTTTGCTCAACTAACAATATAGAAAATAATTTGGAGTTATTTCTTAGGGTGAGAGGTTCCCTTTAACTCCTATTGGCTGTGTCTCCTGTCAGTCTGACACTGCTTCCTGTGCCTGTGATTTCATACCCCCCAACTGTCCCGCTTTGTGCAGGACAGTCACGCTTTTTATAGCGCATCCCGCTGTCCCGGATAGTTCCATGAATGTCCCGCATTTCCGTAATAGATTACGGAAATGCGGGGCATTCATGGAACGATCCATGATAGCGGGATGCGCCGTCTGAAGCTGGGCGCTCCTGCTCCTTGTGCGGCTTCTCTCCTTATGTGGCTCCTTCTCCGGCGGTGCCAGGCCCTTTTATAAGGTTGCACCCCGTGCGTACTGACGTCACATGTACACACGGGGTGCAAAGTTATAAAAGGGCCTGGCACCGCAGCACAAGGAACCGCATAAGGAGAGTAACTGCTGAAGAAGTAGGAGCATGTATTGGGGGGCTCTGTGTATGGGGGGCACTGTATATGAAGGGTACTGTGTATGGGGGACACTGTGTATGGGGGGAACTGTGTATGATGGGTACTGTGTATGAAGGGTACTGTCTATGGGGGCATTGTGTATGGGGGTACTTTCTATGGGGCAATTGGGGGCACTGTCTATGGGGTCAATTGGGGGCACTGTCTATGGGGGTACTGTGTATAGGGGCACTGTCTATGACAGTGTATGGGGGGTACTGTCTATGGAGGCACTGTGTATGGGGGTACTGTATATTGGGCCATTGGGGCACTGTGTATGGGGGGTACTGTCTGTGGGGGCACTGTGTATGGGGGGTATTGTGTATGGGGGTACTGTGTATGGGGGTACTGTCTATGGGGGGCACTGTGTATGGGGGATACTGTCTATTGGGCCATTGGGGGCATTGTGTATGGGGGGCAAAACTGGTACATAGTTCACTTATAACTGACTGCCTTCTCTCTATATTTGTATTTTGTATGTAGGAGTTGCTATATTGTTTTCCTTAGGTAGTACAGTATGTGGGTATAGCACATTTGTGTCTGATCTCACTTTCAACTATATAAAAGGAGTATTTTTAGAAAAAAATGGGGTGTGTTAATCGGGGCATGGCCACAAAGGTGGGCGTGGTAAAAAAAAATGTGTCCCTCTTTTCATCTTTCAAATGTTGGGAGGTATGTGATTTGAGTGCTGCAAATAACATAAGAGAATGTTGGATTTGTGATATGCTGAGTCTGTTTGCATATCCAGTGATGTCCAACTGGTGGCCCGCAGGCCACATCCGGCCCGCGGCCCCCATCTGTCTGGCTACTGTGACTGCCTACCTTTGTGTAAGCTTTAAATGGTATCAGAACTGAGATTAACTGGCCCCCTGCATGGTTAACACCTCAGATTCAGGGTGTAAACCCCTGTATTGTTTAAACATGTAATCCCCTGTACTGTTCACAATTTTTAATCCCTGCAGTGTTCACACCTCATGTTTGGACTGTAAGTACCCCCATTTTTCACCTGTTCACACCTTAGACAGACTGTAGGAGCAGTGCCAACATTGTGTCACTGTATGCTGCCTGTGTGTGCCATTCTCTGCCTGCCCTATGCTGCCTGTGTTTGCCATATAGAGATGTAGCAAACCTCACAAAAAAAGTTCGCGAACCCGTTCGCAAACTTCTGCCAAAAAGTGCGAACTTTTGCGAACCCCATAGACTTCAATGGGAAGGCGAACGTTAAAACCTAGAAAAGCCATTTCTGGCCAGAAAACTGATTTTAAAGTTGTTTAAAGGGTGACACGACCTGGACAGTGGCATGCAGGAGGGGGATCAAGGGCAAAAATTTCTCTGAAAAATACGTTGTTTACACAGCGTTGCGTTTTGTGCTGTAAAGGGCAGAAATCACACTACATTTCGAAACTTGTGTAATAAACTGCTTTAAAACGTCCGGCGTCTACATGCCAATCAAGACGTGTAAAGGTTACAGCCGGTTCACACGCAAAGACAAAACACAGCGTTTACTGCAACGCAAAAAAACGCAAAGAGCTTTAATGATACCGTCAAGTGAGCGAATAATAGTTTTTACTAGTTGCTTGTCACCTCGAGGATGGGGTGTGCTGTGTAAGCCAGTCAACTACCTCTCCAGCATTTTTGGAGTTCAGGGTACGTGCCTTCGGAACACTGGGTGATTTCCTAGGGCCACAGGATATCATAGCAGCACGGCCCCTAGTGCCTCTGAGTGGCGGCCTGCCTCTGCCTGACATTTTTTTTATTTTTACAAAACAACAACAACAACTTGGGTGATGTTTCTGGACACGGAATTATTATTGTTATTTTTAGATGGAATGTGAAAAAGCACACACAGCTAGGAGGCACTTGGTTGAAGACACTGGGCAACAAGGCCTGCAATGGCAATATATACAGTAGTGGATACGGAATATATTATTGCTGGTGGAAAAATGTAATTTTTGTGATTTTATTGCAATGCAATGTCACTACTATGTGTAACGTGTTTGGTGCACTACTATGCACAACAGCAAACAGCACTGGGCATGTTAAAGAACAGTAAGATAAATAAATAAAATAAATAAATAAATAATAATAATAATAAAAAAAAAAGTGATCTCTGGTTGGTGCTGGTGGTGAACTACTAGGAGCAGCACACCAGTCCCCAACACAGCTAGACTAATAGCACTGGGCTCTATAAATTACAGTAGCAAAGTAAAAAAACACAAATAAAAAAACATGATGTGAATGTGTGGTTGGTGCTGGTGCACTACTATGACCAGCACACCTGTCTCCAACACACACAGATGGAGCTGCAGTACACAATGAAAAGAAAACTAGAGTAACAGTAATCATAAAATAAAAGCAGTCCTTACAAGGACTATTGGATAACAGCAGATGACATCAGCAGGACAGCTGTCCACAGCAGCTACATACAGAGCAGTAGAAAGTAGATTACTAGTCAGCAAAGCTACCTAAACTGTCCCTCAAACCCCTGCACAGCTCTCTCCCTATGCTAACTCATCAAGCACACACAGGCAGAATGTAAAATGGCTGCTGGGCTTCGGTTTATATATGGAAGGGAGTGGGGGGGGGGTCCAGGAGGGAGAGCTGCCTGATTGGCTGCCATGTATCTGCTGGCTCTGGGGTGAGAGGTCAAAATTTGGCTCCAGCGAACCCAAAATTGCGAACATCGATAAAAGTTTGCGAACTTGCGAACACCTGATGTTCGCGTGAATTAGTTTCGCTACATCTCTATTGCCATACACACAGGCAGCATAGGGAAGGCAGAGTATGGCACACATGCAGGGTATGTCAGGAAGAGTATGGCACAGACAGGGTAGGGCAGGCATATTATGGCACACATAGGGAGGGAGAGTATGGCACACACAGGCAGTACTCTGCCTGCCCTATGCTGCCTGTGTGTGCCATACCGTGCCTGCCCTACCCTGCCTGTGTGTCATACTCTGCCTTCTCTATGTTGCCTTTGTGTGCCATACTATGCCTGCCCTATACTGCCTGTGTGTGCCATACTCTGCCTGCCCTATGCTGCCTGTGTGTGCCATACTATGCCTGCCCTATACTGCCTGTGTGTGCCATACTCTGCCTGCCCTACCCTGCCTGTGTGTGCCATACTATGCCTTTCCTAGGCTATGTGTGTGCCATAGTCTGCCCTATGCTGCTTGTGGGAGGTGAACCTGGCAGGGGTTTGTTCTGGAAGTTTGTTAGCATTTGGAAATAGTCATTATATGGTCTCATCATTATTATATTGGTCCAGTCATAATATGGTCCACCACGTAGGCCAGAAAAATTCTGGCCCTCGGTATCACAGAAGTTGGACAGCACTGGTCTGTGCCATTCAAAGGGAGAAATTAACCAATGACCTTTATTAATTTATATTACTGGTTAGAGTACACAAGCAACCAATTAATTGGTCCAGTAGGAAAAAAATAAGGGCAAAGCCTGGATGTGATGATGTAAGCATATAGGAAGTGTGTCAGGTTCAAAATAGGCTTCTCCTATCCTTTCAGAAAACTGATCAGAGAGACAGAAGGAGGACTGATTTAACAGGTATAATAAGTAGCTTTTACAGCTGCCTTTTTACTTTCTATTATGGAAAATGGATTTCTAACACAAGGCTTGTCGGTAGTTTAAAATGATCTGTGCATTGAAGGTGAACAAACCCTTTAAGGCTTGAAACTTCTCTTTGGTGCTTCACACCCTTTCTAAATCAAACCTCCCAACATGATTTATGGTTTAGGTTATTTCAAAGATAGCATTATGTCTTTATTACCAACGTGATGCCTCATATATTTAAAGGGACATTTACATTTTATTTTGAACTTCCTTGAGTTTTACCATTTATTTAATCCAAATTAAATGGTTAAAATACTGTATTTTGTCTTGCTTTAGGGGGGTGACCTTGCTTAGCTTTCTTTGCTGTTTCTATGTTGATGAGGTCCCATGTAAACTACAGTAAATGATGATCGGTTTTCAGACCTTGGCACAAGTTAGATAACACAGTAGCCTGATTTATACCTTTTATAAATCTGATTTATTACAGCACTTGTCAGCTTCATTGAAACCATTAACCACAACAATACACATTTAATAGTTTCCCTTTTCTTACATGTCACCTATTTAAGGCCAATGCCACACCATGTTTATGGCAGAATTTTTCAGCAAGCCGAAAAACACTTGCCGAAGATACGCGCCATACGCTCCTACCTGTGCCTGCACCCGAATGAATGGAATATGCTCAGGTGTAGGCACATGTAGCCAATATCTGCCTAAAAACACAAGACTTTGCATTCTCTCACTTTTTTATGCGGATTTTGGTTACATGTGCCTGCACCCGAGCGTATTCCATTCATTTGGGTGCAGGCACAGGTAGAAGCAAATGGGGCGTATGGCGCACATTTTCAGCAAGTGTTTTTCGTCTTGCCGAAAATATATGCCTTACACATGGGGGCCCATTTACTTACTCACGAACCGGCCGAATGCGTCCGATTGTGTTTTTTTCGTAATGATCGGTATTTGGCGATTTTTTTCGGAAAATTGTCGCGAATTTTTCGTTGCCATCCGAATGTTGCGTAAAATCTGGCGATTTTTTCGTAGCGTTAAAACTTGCGCGAAAAGTCGCGCCTTTTTCGTAGCCATTCCGAAAGTTGTGCAAAATGTTGCGATTTTTTCGTAGCGTTCGGATTCATTCAAGCTTCAGTATGGTGACTTTTCTTGGGCCAGGTTGGAGCTGCAGGGCTCAATACGAAAATCGTAATGGCTACGAAAAACTCGCGTTTTTTCGCGAAAATCGTATTGGTAACGAAAAAGTCGCGACAATTTCCGAAAAGTCGTAAAGGCGCTGAAAAAATCGCAACAAATACGAAAAAGATGCAAAATGTTCGTTTTCCAATCGGAATTTTTCCAATTCGGATTCAAATTCGTGTCTTAGTAAATCAGCCCCATGGTGTGGCATTAGCCTTAGATTTGCATTTCCCCAGCTGTGCCTTAAAGGGTTCTCTGATAAAAAAAAGAAGTCAAGAATTAATACTGCAGAAGTGAATTTTGCTGATTTATGGAAAGCTGCTTGTTTTTTATGTTTCCAGAATAATGATTCACCCTTCACCTGCTTTATTGTATGATTCCAAATCAGGTTTTAAGGCTTTTGTTTCGTTAGGTCACTGTTTCTGTCTATACGCATGATCCACTGTGTGGGGAGTCTCTGTTTTGTAACAATACCCTGGATTCTTATTATTTCACTTCATGAGTCAATTGCTTGATGGTAATGAGTACATAACATTTCCATTAATGTAGCAACTAAAAGGTGAATGCAACGAGTAGTAACAGTAGACTGAAACAGAATAATGGGAGTTGCTGAAAGCATTCGTTTACCGCAGTATATTAAGCGTATTAAAGCTGATTAAAATCCATGTCTTCCTTCACAGATATTCATAAACATAAGTGACCAAACCAATTCCACGTTCACATTTTCCGGTCTGAAAATGTCTCCAGTTTAAAAATGTTAATGTAAAAGACATTTATTGTCACAAGATGTTATTAGGCAATTTATCACACAGTCATTTATTTCTGGTAAAGTCTGCTCTCTGGGAATCTGCATAGAGGTTCAGGGAGACAAGCTTTAACCAGAGATGACAGTAGTGGCATTTCTGTGCCGCTCTGCAACTTGAAATGAAAATGAAGAAGAATGTGGAAGGTTAGAGCAGCAGCAGGTGTGTAATTGGCAGACACAATAATCAGTTTCAAGGAATATCTAGAACACTTAGTATTCAGGATGTATATGCCTGAAGAGTGAGCAAAGGTGATGTTCATAGTCAGTCATGTTAACAGATTTTTGGGCATAAAAGACTGACTCTCTCGTTTCTTATACCGTGATACTTACTGCACAGATATCTTATACAGTTGTTTGTAATACACATCTTGGTGAACCACTACATCCAGATCTACAGCAGTACAGGTATTGGACCCATTATCCAGAAAGCTCAAGCCCAGATTTGTGGTCAGGCCACAAAGGCTCGGACCTAGGGTGGCACAAAGGGGCATGCAGCCTAGCCGCACTGAAATTTGCTCACATACAGAGCAATGGGTACCGGATGCACAGAAACTTTAGTGTGTCCTCACCCCACTGGTCTGTATGTGAGTTAAGTTAAAGGGGGTGGCCTCGGGGTGCCCTGTTCTCAAATCCGGTCCTGAGAATGCTCGGGACTGGGGATTTTCCAGATAATGGATCTTTCCTTAATTTGTATCCATACCCTAAGTCTATTAAAATTCATTAAAACACTAAATAAACCCAATAGGATTACTTAACCTCCAATAAGGAATAATTATATCTTACTTAGGAACAAGTACACGCTACTGTTTTATTACAGGGGAAAAAGGAATCATTTTCAAAAAGTAAAATTATTTGATTAAAATGGAGTCTATGGGAGATGGGCTTTCTGTAATTTGGAATTTTTTGGATAACGGGTTTCTGGATAACAGATCCCATACCTGTATTTAATTTAAACTGCAAGCAATGCAAGGATACTTAATACAATTAGATAAAAGGAACTAGAGGAACACAATGCTTTCAAGAACAAGATATTTCTCTTCAAACATGAAATTGCCTTTTCTTTTAGTCTGTTTCGGATGGTGAAATATAGCCACTAGGTCCTGCTGTTGAAGGATAAACGCACACTCGCATTTATTGCTTTTCAGTCCCCTGATACTCATATGTGTACAAGAATGAGATGCTTCCAGGAAATGTAATTTCAAAATAGTGATATTTCTCACACTGCCAGGGATTCAATTAATGTCCAAAGAACAGATGGAAAAAATGGTCGCTTCATCCAAAAATTTGGCTTTTTACAACTAAACAAAAGGGATTTGGCCGAATCCACTATTTTGGGATTCGCCCGAACCCCAAATCCTTCATGAAGGATTTGGCCAAATACCGAACGGAAGTCTTCAAAAAAATGCAAAAAAAATGTTTTAACTGAAAAAATCCATGTGGGAAAAGTCGTAAAAATAAGCCACATAAACTTTTTCAAGAAACTCAAAAAACCCAAAATCTCAAAAAAAAATCCTCCAGGGAAGGGAAGGGACATCTGCCATTGAATTCTACATGATCTCAGCAAATTTTAGTTGTCGGATTTTCGGATTGAGATTTATAACCGTTTTGACATAGTAAATCTTGGAAAAGTCTCAACTTTTTTTCTGCAACTTTTTGCGCTAAAAATTTTAATCAGAAAAAAAATCTGATGGTAACTAATGGGCCCCTTAGCCAGCATACAGTATCTAATAGTTAAAATGATTCCTGTGCCACCAATGGTCAGCAATTAGGAAGTGAACCCTAATTTTATACACTTACATTCTTTATGGGCCACTGTCCTGTACACCAGAGAAAGAGTTTTATTTAGTATTGATGTCAGTGAATTCCTACTGTCAGTGAACTATAGAAAGAGCCTGCTGAGTGTTCCAGAATTTGTGCACACAATAATTAAGCATTTTTTGCTTTCTCTTAAAAGTTAATGTATGTTAAATTGTGTCTTTTTTTAAGAAAAATCTACCTTTCAGTTCATAGTATATCAGATGATATTTTACTGGAAGAAGTGTATAATCAGGTGGGCATACCAAAGCAGAATCTTTAGCAGGACGTGTAAACCCTACATTTTCCTATACCATGTATATAAGTTGGGCACATCTCCCCCATCCAAACCACATTGTATTGCATATATCCCCTTTATTCACCAGCACTATCACATTTTCCTAAAACAAATAGCAGCTATCTGCAAACAGCACATGTGAAAAATGCAGGCTTACACAGGCAGAACTTACTTTGAAAAAAAATCCTCTTTGGTTTGTGCCCTTTAATAGTTAAACTGAATTTAGCACAGGAGGGTAGGAGAAAAACATGTTCCTCCAGCAGAGTGCACAGCTAGAGCAAAGTTTCTATGGAAACCAGCAGTGCCATCTCTTTAATGGCTGCTAGTCTGAAGGGTGTGTTTGGTAAGCTAAGTTGCTAAGAACTGGGCATGCTCAGTTATCCAAGAGCCAAAGTCAGTTCCAAAGGGAGGGGGCCGGGTGAGTTAAAGAAGGAGACTAAATCCTAAGTGATTAAGGAGATGCTGCAGCATTACTATTAACCTTTGGACAACAAGAGTGGCAGGTATTAAAATATTTAAAATAGGCTGTTTACTGATTACATTTTCACGTGAGGAGGTTTACATGTTCTTTAAGGAAAGAACCAACCCTTTGTGAAATATTACAAAGGGTTATAAATCATATCCTTACTATGTGTGAGAATGCAATCCTATTTAACATTGCAATCTTTGAATACAGATGAAGGGAACTCTGATATAATGCAGTTTCACTGAACAGCCATTATATTCAAAGTTAAACTTCTCACCCTGCTGAGATATTAGGCAGGGTGCTTACGAGGCAGAAGATTATCACTGCGCAACATACAAAGCAATGTAAATGCCTCTGATCCCCTGCAGCATAAGAGGAAAGAAGATTAAAAACATATTAATAAAAGGAATGATCATGTTGAGAAAAGAAATGTTAGAAGGTACAGTCTGAAAAAGTATAGCACAAGGAATTATAACAGTGTTGTCAAGTGCCTCTCAATTAGTGTGCCATTCACAGACTGTAGGCTATGGTCGGACACATTAAGAACTTAATGGTGAATGCTATAGCAGTTGTTAATGGAAAAATATATAGGCAAAGTGAAAAAGGTTCCTCTGAGCTTGCAATTTTTCCTTTGCAAACTATTATTTGCATTTTATATATGATTGCTTCCCCAAAGATATCTAGTCTTTCTGCTGCCAGAGAAATAGTTTGCTTTGTATTCAATTAAACTTTGTTTTATTGAATACAAACCATTTTGGTAAACAAACACAAAAAAGACTCACTAAAAAAACAGCTCTATAGTTAACCTTGTTCCAAAGAGACATGTACAGAGAAAAAAAAGGAAAGATATATCATACAGTCAGTGTATCATAATTGTTTTTAAATCTCTATATGTTTTTGAACTAATGACAACCACCACTCTAGCCATCATTGTTCCAAAGACACAGACAGAAAGAAAGAAGGGTACATTTACCTAATCATATCAGTGTAACCACAACCCAGACATATTTCTTTCCTGAATTTATGCCTTAGGGTGCTTGATTTATGGATTTAAATGGTTTTGAATGTATTACCAATTGTAATTATTGAACAGAAGAATATGGATGACTAAATCAACAACTAAATAATGTGTTTCTTGTAGAATGTGTTCATTCATGCTCAGAACATTCTGAAACATTTGCCTACACTCCAATAATAATACCTATTTGTAATAGAAATTATCTAAACTGGTTTAAAATAATGAACTCCCATCCTATTTATAGTCTTTAGAGTAATAATAACTGTAATTTACTACCTATTGTTCCACTTTCCTTGTTAATTAGCTTCTCCTCTTGTGCCAGATATCCAACTGTGACCTTGCGTCAGTCCTTGCAAGAGGCTTACATAGTATTAGTGGAAAATAAAAGAATTTGTATAGGCAAATTAGTGAGGTATTTAACAACATTCAAAAAGGACTGAATCAGCTTCTGCTTAATTCATTTCTGTAATTCATTTGTGTAATTTCTAAATAATTATTCCAAAGAATTAGCAGAGGTGTAGGTCATGGGAATTACATTAAGCCTTTATAGAGCACATTGAGTGTATAATGGGACAAAGGGATGCATGGGTAACACAGAGTGGTGTAAACTCGTTTATTTTTAACCATAGGTCATACCAATAACAGGTTAAAAAGCTCCCCTCAAATAATATGTTTTCATTTTAAAATATCTTGATAATATTCAAATGTACTGCCTCTGTTGCATTTAAATTGTAGCTGTCACTTCAAAGACATTGTGGTGTCATGTTTGGTTATCAAAATGGTTGGAAAATAGGCAAACAAATATGATATATTGGCAGCATTTAAAAATGTCATGATGTTTAAAGATGTTGGAACTAGAGCTACTCGTACTCTACCAACAGAGGATAGAGAAATCTCTTAGAATGTAATTAAAATCATGTGTTGGTGGATTTACCATATGTGATAGATTTAAACAAGATAATGAAGAAATCGTACTGTTTATTTAATTACAAATCCATGTTTTTTATATGGCTGTCCATATTCAGTGAATGCCTACCCTTCTCGCATACAGCTGCTGTCCTCTTCTACCCTCTCTTTGCACACAAAGGGGCATATAAATCAAAGGAGCATCATATAGATCACTAGAGGAGAAACTCTAGGCACTTATGTAGAATCATGACCTGAGAGGAGCTCAAATTTTGGCACTTAACAGTACTTCGGTTATTTTATCCTCTCTTAGTCAGAAACTAGGCCACGGATAAACCCATTTCTTTACAAACACAGACAGCTGTTCAGTAGAATCAAAAATTGTATACACTGCATGGAATGTTTTGTACAAAAAGGAATATAACTTTCTCAACAAATAAAAGAACTATGCAAGCTGAAAAATCAATGAATTATTTGTGGAAAATATGAGAAGGTTTTCATTTTAAAAATGCTTTTAGGCCTAGCAGGTAGCATTAAAGACATTTGGGCTCTTTTACGTCCAGTGGGCAGCTTGTGCTTTTCCCTAAAGTGAGTTGTGCCTAAAATCACTTTTTTATAGTTACTTGTGTTAAAATTTGCTCTTTGCACTCTCCTATAGTTGCACTTGGCTTCAGTCAGTCCTTCCCATCTTCTTTCCATATTGACTGGTGAACCCTGGAGCTGCTGCTACCTCTTGACCAGGTCATAGCTTCAGGGTTCCTTCAGCACTCTGTGTCAATAGCCTCAGCACAGTTGCAGTCATTCACACGCCAAACACCAGAAATTACACCAGTAAGCAGTGGAAAATTGTGGCGCAACTGTGGCAGGCACAATGCAGTTGCATCAAGACAATCGTCCACAACAATGAAGGACTTTTTGGAAAGATGGTGCATTATGGGGGAGAAAAATCACTGGGATTGCAATCAAAATTGTACTTTATTTAGGTAAATGAATGCACCCAATTGTGACAACAAGATATCCACAAAACAGACCAAAAGCAATAATAGTGCAGTACTGAGTCTGAATACAGGGAATTTCTGTTCTTTACATGCATTCAACATCTCATGTTTATGCACCAACATAATATGATGTAAGTTGTTCTTATTTAAGAAAAAAGTGGCTTTTTGATGTTTTTTACTGCAAGGACATTTTAGTTAGCTCCACAGTTTCTTTTAGGGTCATATTAACTACCTAGAAAAGCAGGTTCACTGTTCTCTTGTACATTCTACAGTTCCCATTGAAAATGTTTAAATTGCCCTTGTGAGACATTAAAGATATTAGTCTTTGAGATATAAAAAAGAAGAGGTAACTTTGTAGTCTCTATATAGCACAGACTAGTAGGGTCATTTCTTTCAGGTGACATAGAGTGATGAGCAATTCAGTTCCATTATGCTTATGGCTACAACTTCATTGAGGAATCCATAACTTTTTTGTGTTGTCCACAACTTATTTGACATGACCAGGATTTTTTTCCATGACCATGACTTTTTTTGACGCGACTTATATGATGCATTTGAAACTTTGTTGATGCGACTGCGACTTTTTCCTCACTTGCAAATTTTTATCTAGCAGCAAGCTTTTTTGGTAGTTTTGTGAAAAAAATTGCCAATGGCGAAATGCACAATTTTGCATCAAATCCATGTCTGGCACAAGAAATTCGCTTATCACTAGTGGCACGAATCAGATTTGTGTGATTAGCCTATAACAACCAGTTAGGAATTAGTAGTGACTGGTCAAATTCAACCAGAATAATCAAAGCAATATCTTATTGTTGTGGAACACTCCATTGGAGGAAATGTACACTTAGGGGCACATTTACTAACCCATGAACGGGCCGAATGCGTCCGATTGCGTTTTTTTTGTAATGATCGGTAATTTTGCAATTTTTTCGGCGTCTTTACGATTTTTGCGTAAAAACGCGAGTTTTTCGGCGTCATTACGAAAGTTGCGCAAAGTCGCGATTTTTTCGTAGCGTTAAAACTTGCGCGAAACGTCACGCCTTTTAAGTTTTAATGCTACGAAAAAGGCGCGACTTTGCGCGCAAGTGTTAACGCTACGAAAAAATCGCGTTTTTACGCAAAAAAACTTAAAGACGCCGAAAAACTCGCGTTTTTACGCAAAAATCATAAAGTCATAAATAAAAAAATCATAAATAAAAAAAATCGCAAAAAATACGAAAAAGTCGCAAAATGTTCGTTTCCAATCGGAACTTTTCCAATTCGGATTCGAAATCGTGTCTTAGTAAATCAGCCCCGTAGGGGCAGATTTATGAAAATGTGAGATTAGAGCTCACCACAAAAAATGTCACCCATTTCTATTCATTCCTATGGGATTTTTAGAATTGTATTTATAAAATGGTAAACTCTAGTTTCAGACAAAAATAAGCACCACTACTCAAATCAGGGCAAGCTCTTGCAAGTCTATTGGGAACGTGCAACGTTTCGGAGCACAAAAGCCCCTTTGTCATGCAAAAACTTCACCCATTGATAAATATGTCTCTAAAAATCCCATAGTAATCAATAAAAAGTGGGTTAAATTTTCTGTCATGAGCTCTAATCTCACATTTTCATAAATCTGCCTCTAACAGTTCTTAGAATTAAGTACAATGTTCCTGTACCTCAGTACAAATTAGCTGGAATAATTTAAATGTTGTATGTTCTAAGGAATTTGGTACAGGAATTAATATTCAGCCTAAACTGGCAGTGTGTTGTGGAAAAATTATACAGCTGGTTAATCCTTATAAGCGGCAGATGGGGTTCTTCATAGAGAGGTGCCAAACATCAAGTCCAGCATTGGTCAGTAATTCTGATACTAATTATAAAAATGGGTATTCATTTAGGATACGTTGTGCAAAATCTGTATAATGTATAAAGGCAACTTTCCATCAATCAGGCAGCTGCTAGATATGATTTGATGTAGTTAGCAGCATCACTGCACAGCTTGATACATAACACTTATTTTACACCACTTTTTATGTTGTTTTTTAATGTAAAAAATTTAGCCAGCCTACATCATAAAAACAGTTTATTAAACATAATTAGTAGATTTGTATCATAAATATTGGAAGTGAATGCCAGAGGTCCCTAAAAGGACAATTACACTTACAAACTTGTTTCTTCAGTTTAATGGAGCTCATGGCATGATCACTACATTTATTTGGAATTGAGTTTGGTGACCCTTAGGGGCACATTTACTTACCCACGAACGGGCCGAATGCGTCCGATTGCGTTTTTTTCGTAATGATCGGTATTTGGCGATTTTTCGGAAAATTGTCGCGCCTTTTTCGTAGCCATTCCGAAAGTTGCGCAAAATCTGGCTATTTTTTTGTAGCGTTAAAACTTGCGCGAAAACTTTTCGCGCCTTTTTCGCAGCTTTCGCGCCGAGTACGAAATATTCAGATTCATTCAAGCTTCAGTATGGTGACTTTTCTTGGGCCAGGTTGGAGCTGCAGGGTGCCATTGAGTCCTATGGGAGGCTTCCAAAATCATTCAAACGTCTGAAAGTCGAGTTTTTTCGCGCAAGTCGTAATGGCTACGAAAAACTCGCGTTTTTTCGCGCAAATCGTATTGGTAACAAAAAAGTCGCGACAATTTCCGAAAAGTCGTAAAGGCACCGAAAAAATCGCAAAAAATACGAAAAAGTCGCAAAATGTTCGTTTTCCAATCGGAATTTTTCCAATTCGGATTTGAATTCATGTCTTAGTAAATCAGCCCCATAGTGTCCTTAAAAGAGACTGCAATTCATTTCAGTATATTACTTTGTAGTATTCTGCCCTCCCCACTTTTTTTTTTTTTTAAGTATTTTCAATATTGATAATGTACTAGCAATACATTTGATTTTACAATTTGAGCAATTGTCATTAATATTCTACTAATAGTGGTTTCTGGCAGTTTTACACAGTACAGAAAGTGTCTAGCCCAGTGATCCCCAACCAGTGGCATGGGGGCAACATGTTGCTCACAACCACTTTGATGTTGCTCTCAGTGCCCCCAAACCAGGTACAGTAGTTATTTTTGAATACCTGACTTGGGGGCAAGTTTTAGTTGAACAAAAACAAGATTTACTACCAAATAATGACACCCTGACCTTCAAAAGAGCTATTGAGCTGGAAGCCAGCCATTTAGCAGCCTAAAACTGCTAGTATCTCAGAAACCTCTAAACATTTAAAATGTATGTAAAGTGCAAATATACTTAGAGGACAGCTTTAAGTATATTTACATTCATTTATTTTGGGATTTTGATCCTCTAACCTAAAGAATGGTACTCCAAATTACAGGAAGACTTCTTATCCAGAACACCCCCAGTTCCAAGCATCCCCCCTCTGAACTTCTTATTGCTGTGGTATTATTCTAATTTGTCCTGGTAGACAGACACTAGCGAATCTAAGTGAAGCGGCAAAAAAATGACGAAAATTCATCTACTTTTTTGACACGTGCGGCATATCGCAAAAAAATTCAGCAGTGCTGAAATGCGTAATTTTGCCGCAAATCAATGCCTGCTCATCACTATCAGACACTCTTTTGTGCTTCTTTAGGTTTTCACAGTGCTTTTTTCCCTATTTCTTTTCATGGCCAGTTGTACAACAAATACTTAAAATTCTAGTCAAATGTAAACGGGAACCAAACTTTTATTTGTTTTGACTTCTTTTTTGTTTATATCATAAAAATGATGGCCATGTGCAAGCCACACCAAAGTATATATTGCAAAGGAAGAGAAATGATCTCTTCATAATGTTAAATTCTTGAGGAAAATGAATTTCCTTCTATGGCAGCAGACTGGGCTTCTTGTTTCTGATGAAAGCTTTAGAAAATGTATTCTGTTAGATGAAAATGCATGAACTGCTATCTGAAAGCTAGATAAAGTAATTCATGAGCCAGGATGTAGAATCTCTACACTTGAATGGTTATAAATGAAAGAGAAAGCTTCCAGTGTTTTTTTTTTTTTTTGCTGCAGACAGAATACAAACGTCCCTTTGATTCTATGAGGAATACTCTTATTTAAAAGACTGCAACAATAAATGTTTCAGTTGACAGTGGGATCTTAGTCTAGGGTAGTTCACTAATTTATTTAAAGCATTGATAGATAGTTATTTAAAGTTATGAACCAGTGGCTGTTCATTGTTCACAAGTGCCACTTATTTTGTTATCAAACTTCACAGTGATCATACCATTCACCAATGTACATGTTTGGCCTGATCCCTAGGAGGAGGAGGTTTATTTGACTCAGCTGCACTGCATGTTAAGTTGATTTCAGACAATGCAATAGAGCAGCAGAGTGCAGATATAAAGTTACTAGCTGGGTCAGTCCCAGTAGAGGCTATAGGGGTCATTTACAAACACAGACACAAATGCATGCAAATGGATGCAAATGTTGCACTTACTGATGCAGTTTATTAAAGGTGCTTATGTATTATGTATAGTTGCTCCAAGGGCCTTTGCATCCACCCTGAAACAACTGTCTAGCAATATATAATCCCTATTGCAGTGTGTATTTAAGATGCTCTAAACATTGTTCCTCAAAATATACCCCCCCCCCTTTTTGGCATGAAAAGGTGAGGGAAGGGTTACATGACAATGGATGGTTGGGAAATAGTTCCTACGAAACAGAAGCAGATTATCATGGTTTTTCTTTAATTTGTGGACTTTTTAGATAATGAATGTGCACCTACATTAGCCCAAATGAAAGAGCTCATGTCATGTTTTTCCCTTACAAATCATATATTATATATAATCTAGAAGTCATAATGGGGTTTAACCTTTTTACTGCCAACGACGTATGGGATACGTTGTGGCAGAAAAAGGCTTTATCTGCCAACGACTTGTCTCATACGTCATTTGCAGATAAAGGATTCTCTCTGCAGCGGCCGCAGAGAGTTTCTACCAATGTCAGCTCCCTGGACAACGAGCCATGTCATGTTGGTCCTGCGACGCGCTCGGCGCAGGACCGACCTACAAGCAGCAGATCTTTATCAAGAAATTGTGAGCGAAAAATGCGGCAAATTGCAACATTTTTATGCGATTTTCTGAAATGTCATAAAAATCTGCAAACTTAGGAAAGCTTTACGGCTTGGTACTTTGGAGCAAACAGAAATGTGTACCCATTATAGATTCGGGGGAATGTGTACTTTTCAAAAATATATGGCTTTCTGGGGTGAGTGTACTTTTTTGTAGCTTTATCCCACATATAATGATGTAAATGTGTTGATTTTGCAGAAGCTAAAATGATAAATCCTATGGGGGTATGTTCACATTGGGGCCCCTACATGCCACATATTTGGGTAAACCTATACATATTGGGCATCAAACTGTTCAGTGAACCCCTGGCATTCAAATTTAGTTTTATCTTGGTACCTAACACTATGTGGGAGATAAGATGCTGCAAAGTGGAAGCTTTGAGGGGCTTTTTGGAAATGTCATTAAAATTGCTAACTTTAGAAAAGCTGTGCGGCTTGGTACTTTGGAGTAGAAAGACATGGGTACCCATACGGGGGAATGTGTACTTTCCAAAAAATATATGACTTTCTGGGGTGAATGTACTTTATACTAGCTTTATCCCACATAAATGATGTAAATGTGTTTGTGTTGATTTTGCTGGAGCTGAAATGACAGAAATGATAGATCATATGGGGGTATGTTCACATTGGGGCCCCTACATGCCACATACTTAGGTAAACCTATACATATTGGGCATCAAACTGTTCAGTGGGCCCCTGGCGTTCAAATTCAGGGTGTTTTATCTTGGTACCTAATGATCCGTGGGAGATAAGGTGCTGCAAACTGTAAGCTTTGAGGGGATTTTTGGAAATGTAATCAAAATTGCCAACTTTAGGAATGCTTTACAGCTTGGTACATATTGGTACATATTGGGCATCAAACTTTTATTTAGTTACTTTATGACCTGTAGAAGATAAGATACTATAGACTGGAATTTTTAAAAAATTTCACAAATTTTTATAAAAACCAATAACTTTAGGAAAGCATTGCGACTTGGTAATTTGGAGTAGACAGACAGTTGTGCCTATTCTGGATTCCCCAGAATCTGTTCTTTTCTGGGATAAACCTTCTGTAAGTGGAAATCTAAAGTATGCAGCTTTCTGGAGCAATGCTTTGGAAATGTGGTAGTGTACTGCTGGGAGTTTTTGACCTATACAAGTGAGAAATATCCATAAAACTATATATATTTGGTATTGGCACGTTTAGGAGACATGGGACTTTCCAAATCAATTGTATATTCGTGCATAAAATAATTTTTGTTTCTAGTGTGTGTTTATATTATGGAAAATTTGATTTGATTTTTTTTTCATTTTTTAGACATTTATAAGCCTATATCTTGTTACAGAATTGGAATTACACAAAAATTCTACCATATTTTGAAAGCTTAGGTTGTCCTGAAAAAAACAATATATTGTTTTCCTGGGTAAACTAAAAGTCCCCTCGAGGAAGGGCCCCTAAAGTGAAACAGTGCAAAATGTCAAAAAACTGTCTGGCAATACAAGTTCCGCTTTGACCAAAACGGCTGGCAGTGAAAGAGTTAAACTCTATTTAAAATTATAAAGTTATTTCCAAAAGTCAAATGCAAAGTCAAAGGTATTTATCCCTTGAATATATCATTTTGATTGTAGGAACTTTGTATGGGCTTGCTCCATTGAAAACGACATTCCTAGGAACTCATAGGATTGTTGATAGGACTGTCCATTGAGTTCAAATCATACACAGGGTTTTCTATTATTACCTTCTGAGAAGACTGTTGAGCAGGTGTGTCCAATTTATTCAGCTAAACCACTCCAGAAACCTGAGGGGCATGCAACAAAAAACCTCATTTAAGTGAACTAAAGGACAAAAGAAATACACAATAAGTCAGTATGTGTTTCTGCTATTCAAGATCATCTCTCATGTTAATAACCATTTTAAGATCTACCTCTTTATAAAAATTCCAGGTTGTCGGCATATAAAGTGACAGTGGTATAATGGGCTACAATGTGTATGTGTATTAATATATAGTAGTGCAAGTATAATACAATCTCTAACTCTGAAATTTCATACCTTTTAAGCGGATCTCAAAGATTAAAAATCCCTTCACCTAGGTGCAATAATAATAAAGAGAGTAAAGCACGAATGGAATATAGGCTTGTACAGAAACCAGAAGTGAAACGGCTTTGATTAAGCTATTGGAATCCCTTAGCAAAGGTTACATTTTTTATATTCCTCATTTTTTGAGATTTCCACCATGCACAGATATAAGGGGAAAAAATACCATTTTCTGGGGCTGCATAAAGATGTAATATTTCTCTAAGGTTTTGTGACTTAATATATGTATGGTTTTCAAAAGCTGACCTTTAAAAGATGTTGTATTAGCAATGCCTTTATTTAAGTATTTTAGATTTGTCTTATAACTTTGTCATAACAAATGTCAAGAATAACTGTGGGCCATTGAAAATTTATTTTCGATAGACACCATGGGGCAGATTTATCAAAATGTGAGTTTAGAGCTTAATACACAAAAACTCACCCACGTTCTATTCATTCCTATAGAATTTTAAGATGTGTATTTATCAAATGGTGAGTTCCAACTTTCATCCATTGATGAATACGCTTCTAAAAATCCCATAGGAATGAATAGAACGTGGGTGAATTTTTATGTATTAAGCTCTAAACTCACATTTTGATAAATCTGCCCCATGTGTTTTTTCTGTCATGAAAAAGTAAGATGTGGAGAAAATTTTTTGCTACTATGACATTTTACATTTGTTTAAGGGAATTTCAACCCTATGGGGCACATTTACTAACTCACGAATCCGAATCCGAATTGGAAAAATTCCGATTGGAAAACGAACATTATGCGACTTTTTCATATTTTTTGCGCCTTTACGACTTTTCGGAAATTGTCGCGACTTTTTCGTTACCAATACGATTTGCGCGAAAAAACACGAGTTTTTCGTAGCCATTACGATGCGCTCGTATCTTGTCGCGACTTTTTCATATTGAGCGCTCGTAAGCGGCAGGCGAAACTTTCAGACTTAGCATGATTTTGGAAGCCTCCCATAGGACTCAATGGCACCCTGCAGCTCCAACCTGGCCCAAGAAAAGTCACCATACTGAAGCTTGAATGAATCCGAATCTTTTGTACTCGGCGCGAAGGCTACGAAAAAGTCGCGACTTTTCGCGCAAGTTTTAACGCTACGAAAAAATCGCTAGATTTTGCCCAACATTCGAAATGGCAATGAAAAAAACGCAATCGGACGCATTCGGCCCGTTCGTGGGTAAGTAAATGTGCCCCTATGTAAAACTGTCTTACTGCACCCCTTATTTCTCTAAAATAGCAGGGCCTAACATAATGAGAAATGCAAGTATATGCAGAGGTAACAGCAAATATTGACTTCCTGTTATTGTTGGTATCACATAATACTTTTTAGTATTTAAAGCTCCCAGCTCCTAATGAGGAAACAAATAACTCAGAGACAGCATTCTCCTACATTCATTGGGTTGCTAACGCTGGTTATTGTTGCTTTAACCAGCAACCAGCATGCTTTAAAGGGGTAGTGAAATTTCTCAGATCTTACCAGAAATGTATTCTTCATCAAAATGTGCCTATATGTCCTTTAAACCATTTTCCTAAATTGACTTCTTTATATTTAAACTGGACTAAAGGTGGCCATGCACGGGGAAATTTCAGCTGCCGAATGGGGTCGTTTAGACTGATTCAGCAGCTTATCTGGTTATGTATGGGTACCCCCGATGGGCCTACATGACCAATATCTGACCTAAAATTGTCCCAAATGCGATTGGGCAGGTTTGATTTGACTGTCAGACAGGGGTGCATCGGCTCGTTCATGCGGGCCTCGCCCGACTGGCCATATACAAGCCATTTTAATTTGATGGTTTGGACTAGCGCCAAACGATCGAACTAGCCTATGTATGGCCACCTTAAGTTTGCTTCTGATTTAAGTACGTGCTAGGGATTCCCCTTGAGAAAGGCTCTTTGCCGAAACGTTGGGGTAATTCTCATCTTTGGCAAGTGTATCCGCTAACTTGTGTGTCTTATTTTGCCTATGCACATTTTGTGGTATGTATTATCTTACAAATCTATGTATTATTTTTTGTAATCTTGTAATTAAAATTGATTGCTGTCTTTTGCATACTATATAAAGGATTATATATTTTTAATACTATCACTGTGCTTGTGTTTCTTGCGTGCAAACCCTTTTCCTATTTAAAATTAAGTACGTGCTAAACTCTGACAAACTCTTAATGTCCCTTGGGCCTTGTCAATCAGAGCTTGCAAGGTGGGAATTACAAAGTTACATAGTTAAGTTGGATTGAAAAGTGACCAAGTGACCCCAGCACACATGAACCCATACTGACGTATCTATACACTCACATACATAAACCCATACTGACCTATCTATACACTCACATACAGACCCATACTGACCTACATATACACTCACATACAGACCCATACTGACCTATCAATACACTCACATACATAAACTCATACTGACCTATCTATACACACACATACATAAACCCATACTGACCTATCTATACACTCACATACATAAACCCATACTGACCTATCTATACACTCACATACATAAAGAATATATACCAACATCAATACTAACGCTAGATTTTAGTATAAAAATAGCCTTGGATACTATGCTTGTTCAAGACATCATCCAAGTATGACTTAAAGGCATTAACCCAAGGTAAACTGTAATGTTGCCTACAGCCACGCTAGTGAACTATGATAAATACCAAACTAGGATTTATATACAACTTTTCTGTTTTAACTGAATGCAACTTCAGTTTGCAAAATATAGGATAGGGCTTTGGTGTAGATCTGCCTAGATGGACTACAAATCTTCTGATCCTGCAGATACTTAGAAGAAGACAGTCTAAGAACCAGTAAAAAAAAATTATACATCTCCCTCACCCCCTCCAAATTGTATTTAACTATAAAAACTGTGAAATAAAAAGTCTGATGCAATGCATTATGGCTACAATATCAGTGAAATACAACTGATCTTTGATTCTGGTTAGAGCTTTCTTAGATGACACATTGTAGCTAGACTGAAATAGACCCAATTGGCAGCCCCAGCTGATTTGGCAATCCCTATTCTATACTATCCCCATCTATCCACATTCTATACTTGAAAAGTCTGCCATTACAACATAACTCGGAAGTGCATTCCCCAACCTCACTGCTCTCACCGTGAAAAACCACCTACGCTGCTTCAAATGGAAGCTCCGTTCCTCTAATCTAAAGGGGTGGCCTCTGGTGCTCTTATCCTTTTTAGGGGAAAAAAGAACACCCCCTATCTGCCTATGATCCCCTCTAATGTACTTGTAAAGAGTAATTATAATCATGTCCCCTCACAAGGCTAATAAAAAGGACAATTCCTCTATTCATATTCCAGTCTGTCATGGAAACCACTGCCTGGTTGCTAAGAAACCAAATAGCTGCCAAATTCTGAAGAGTTGTGGAACTAATTGCAAATTGTATCAAAATATCATTCTCTACATCATACTAAAAGTTAACAAAGGTTAAAGGTTACTAACCCCTTTAATGTGTTGGAACAGTGTTGTATAGCTTAATGCTGGGCCATCACTTTATACATTATTAACAGCATTACTGTGCCTCTTTATGAGATTTTCTGTGAGATTCAGGTATGAGCATGGAGTAGATTTATTTCACAGAACTGCAGTTTTGTATGCCAAAATTGCTAAAAATGTGGTCACATTAGATTTTTCTCCATTAAGGAAAATATATTATGTGTGAATCCACTTTATTCACTTTAAGGTTGCACATTTGAAGATCTCTGTTCTCATGGTGACATTTGGATGGCAATGCTAATGGGAACTATTATTTCAGAAATATACGGGTATAATAAATAAAAGTGAATATGCTGTGTGGCGTTAGATGTAAATGTATAACTGTCAGTATAAACAGGTAACCTTTGACCTCTTATATATTTAAATAGTAATTGATTGGCCCTACTGTTGACTGCCATGCCTACTCAGCATAAGGTACTCAGATATTACTGGATCGCAACACCCACAATCCCTTATAGCTGTCCGTGTAAAACATCATTACTGGCAAAAGAACTTCTTTCTGGGTAATAGGATATATCAATTCATACATGCAGTTATCTAAGTTGCACAGGGGGCTGTCACAACAGGGGAAACAAACAGCTGCACCTCCACTTAGTCATGGCAGAGCACAGAGAAGACAGAATTTTATAGAAAGGAAGGTGTTTTGTACATTTACTTCTAATGTATTTGATAAAAGAAATGGTGTAAATGATCATTATTAGGCTTCCAAAACCATCCCCTCTAAAAACCATCAGATGAATTTGGAGAATGGTTCCTCTTTAAATGGAAAAAATCATGGTATTAAAATACATTACTGCCCAAAGATAGAATGATAATATGCTTCATTTGTTCACGTTTTGTATTCAAGAACACTGTGGTACTTTGTGTTACTTAATCAGCATTCTGATTTTATTCATCATTGGTCATGGATTGTTGAGAGGTGATTTATTTGGACATGCAATTTTAGTTTATAAAACATCTTATATGTACTTTCCTCTGTTAACTATGCCCTACTTAACGTACTAAATGTCAGAGTTAATGGCACTACATTATTGCACATACATAAAAAGTTGATGGGGTACATTTTCTATTACATTTATATTGAAGAACATCATAAATCTAATCCTTAATGAAAATTCATTACATTTTTTTTTCAGAAAGTAATACTTCTATTTTCTGAAATGAGTGTTTGGAGGGAGAGGGCTTTGTTAGATTAGAGAAGGATCTGCAGTCTTTTTCTAAGCAGGGATAAATGTACTTTTAGTATTTTCCCAGATTTGCTGAGAAGTGTAAGAAATGTTCACAGGTTTGAGATGTTTTCACTAGGACATTAAGAAACTGCACGTGCCTTTTCCAGTTACAAATACGGTGCTAATATAGCTTTGATTGAAGGCTTGGACTGTTCCACCTTTGCACTGCATCGGGGCTAGGAAAGAACTCGTTATTCTAGCTAAAGCATTTAAAACGACCAGGGGACTATTTTCCACCTATTATTACAAGATTTCTGAGGTGTATTATGATGCAAGAAATTCTGTTTTTTCTGGCCCTATACCATGAGTTGTAGATGGCACAGAGCTTTTAGACACTAATGGTGTCATATAGTAAAAGGCACTAAGTTTGCCCAGGAGCAGTAACCCATAACATCCAATCAGCAGATAGAATTTACTAGTTACCTGTTTAAAAGCAAACATCTTGTTGGTCGGTATGGGTTACTGCTCCTGGGCAAACTTAGTGCCTTTTATTACATGGCACCATTAGTGTCTAAAAGCTCTGTGCCATCTGCAACTCATGTTATAGGGTACCTGTAAGAAGTGGTCCTCTTCCTTCTTCTGTCTTCACGCTGCTTCCACAGTAGAGTGAAAAGCCAAACTTTAACAAAAAAAGTCAGCTTTTCCCATTATCTAGAAAGTTCAGAATTACGGAAAGGCGATCTCCCATAGGGGCTGATTTACTAACCCACGAATCCGACCCGAATTGGAAAAGTTCCGACTTGAAAACGAACATTTTGCGACTTTTTCGTATGTTTTGCGATTTTTTACGAATTTTTCGTTACCAATACGATTTTTGCGTAAAAACGCGAGTTTTTCGTATCCATTACGAAAGTTGCGTAAAAAGTTGCGCATTTTGCGTAGCGTTAAAACTTACGCGAAAAGTTGCGCATTTTTCGCGTAAGTTTTAACGCTACGCAAAATGCGCAACTTTTTACGCAACTTTCGTAATGGATAGGAAAACTCGCGTTTTTACGCAAAAATCGTATTGGATCCGAAAAATTCGTAAAGAATCCGAAAAAATCGCAAAACATACGAAAAAATCGCAAAGTACCGATCATTACGAAAAAAACGCAATCGGACTCCATTCGACCCGTTCGTGGGTAAGTAAATCAGCCCCATAGACTCCATTATAAGCAAACAATTCTAATTTTTAAAAATTATTTCCTTTTCCTCTGCTATAACAAGGCAAAACAAGCCTATTGGGTTTGTTCAATATTTAAATTATTTTTAGCAGACAAGTTATGGTGATCCAAATTACGGAAAGATCCCTTATCCGGAAAACCCCAGGTCCAGAGCATTCTGGATAATAGATCCCATACCTGTACTGCACATGCACCGGCCTTGGGATCGCAAAGAAAGAAGACAGCAGGAAGAAGATCACTGGCAGGATTCCCAAGTCGGTGCCGTTTTCTGCTAATGGGGGCACCAGCCGAAGGTGTCAGGTAAGTTATTACAATCACTGGGGGGTGCCTAACATTTTGGGCCCCCCTTTCCTTCTTCTTTAATAATAATAATCATTTGTACATGAAATTGTTATTATTTCCAAGCATTATTGAGATATGATAGTCAGAAATATATTTTACCGTATATACTCGAGTATAAGCCGAGTTTTTCAGCATGAAAAATGTGCTTAAAAACTCATGCTCGGCTTATACTCGAGTGAATACTGGCATCGAGTGAATACTGGCATCGAATGCACGCCGCAGCCGCACATTTAATTATCATGCCATCTATCCTGCCTAGATTTGCAGCATTTCAATACTTACACCTGAGCGTCTAGTTTTCCCTCCAGCATCCACCTCACCTTGCTATCGCTGAATACAGTAGCTCAGTGCGGCACCCACGATGCAGCTGCATCCCCCCGTGTACTCGGCGGAGGTGATAGTGTGGGTCCTAGTGCTGGAGGATCACCGCGGGATGGGAGGGGAGAGAGCAGAGACCCGGGGCCACCTGCTCTGTGACCTGCGCTGGGCTCCTTTCTCCCGCCGCGGACCCTGGTCTGGCTCTTGCCCCGCCGGGCCCTCTCCCCGCCAGGCCGGGCTGCAGCTACAGGAAAGCCTGGAGCCAGCCGTGCGATTGGATCGCTACCCCCGAGCGGAGATGATAGTGTGGGTCCTAGTGCTGGAGGATCGGGGCTCTGCGCTGCCTGCGGCCGTGTCTTGTGCCTCTCTGCCTTTGGCCGACACTGGAATAGAGACGTTTAACCTGGCGCTCGGATGTGGGCTAAGCCGCGGCCCTGGTGGGGAGCTTCTGCTGGATCCGGATGATGATGAAGAGGAGGCTGGAAGTGGGGGGACCATGAGCCTGAGCCTCTTGCCAACCCTTAATCAGGTCAGTGCTTGGGCATGCGGGGATTAGTGTGGGGCACACCAGCTCTGCACCCCTTGCTTTTCCCTCATCCTACTAGTACAGCCACTAATATTCCCATGTGCCAGAGCCCTAAAAGACAATGCTATACTGAGCAATTAGCACCATCAAGATTTGCTGCTCATTGGGTGGGTGCCATGCCATTGTTCTGAGAGGGCAGTTATCCAGACCTTTCTGATCAGGCACTATTGCAGCTCATAGGCTGCTGCTGAAAAATTAACCCTACAATAGTATTAATTATAACGACCATCCCCTGTATCTAGCACCAGTGTCCCTTCCCCATAAGTGTATACATACTGAATGTGACTATTTAAGATTCCCCTGATTGTGTATATATATATATGAGTGTAAATATATCATATTGGCTCCCGCGCGTCAGTCTCAATAATCATGCTCTGAAATTGATTTAATGATTGAATAACCCTAGGCTTATACTCGAGTCAATAGGCTTTTCCAGTTTTCTTAGGTAAAATTAGGTACCTCGGCTTATATTCGGGTCGGCTTATACTCGAGTATATACGGTATACAATCTAATTGTGTACAATTGTGTTTTATGCTGGGATAGATCTTGCCTATAAGTCATGTATATGGTGGATAATGGGATATAATTAATAAGGTTTGCTGAAGTACTAAAGTTTAATAATTAAAAGAAGAAATATCGGTCTTGAGTCAGCTATGATTTTGCCAACCTATGTTGACATTGAAAGTACATTCTCTCTCTCTGTTTGCTTATGATACAAAATAATAACATGAATGCAAGATATATGCACTACAGAGTGATTTAAAAACATCAGGTAATTGTGTACTGCTATAGCACTTAAATATTGATCTTTGATCATTGCTAGGTTTCAAAAGCATGTATGCAAATTATATAATAAAAAGGATGTTATAGTTTCCTCAATAAAGATGGCAATGATTGTTATGATAAATAATGGTTTCAACAAAAGTATTGTTTCAGCAAGTGTCTGTAAAAGGCAGCAATTCACTCTCTGGATAGAAATAAATAACAACCTTTATAGACTGATGCATCATCATTTCATAACGATGGGGAAATTCCCTATGGTAAAATTAGAATCATATTCATTGCATTTGAGTCAGTACTAGTAATATCAACTAGAAAGGGAAGTCTGAGAACTAACTTCATGTTGGTTTGAAAAATGTGAAGTCACGGAATTAAATCTTATTGGCTGTTGTTGGCTCCACCCAGTTTTTCTAACCTTGAACCACAGTTATATAGTAAAAACCACTGTGTAAAGTTTGGGGATCCTGGTTTTAATAGTGTCTGAATGGCAGCAATTTAAATTTCCCCACTGAAAGTCAACGAGTGACATCTGATTGGTGGTTGGAGGCTCCCCCCACTTTTTCTAAACTGAAACTGCAGTTACCCAGTGACTAACTGCAAAGTTTAGGGACCATAAGATTAATTGTTTAAGAACGGCAGCAGTTTGAATTTAAAGCAATAAATAGGTGAATTGTGATTGGTGGTTGATGGGTGTGCCTACTTTTTCTAACCTTGAGTCGAAGTCACCCAGTGACAAATTGCAAAGTTAAATAGTCTAAAGTAAATAGTGTGAGAATGACAACACTGACAGCATTTTACACTTCACCATTGAAATTAAATAGGTGAAATGTGATTGGCTGTCGGTGGCTCCGCCCACTTTTTCTAACTTTGAATGGCAAATACCCAGTGACTAACTTTGCAAAGTTTAACAACCCTGGAATTAATACTTAAATAGTGGCATCAGTTTAAATATAAACCAATAAAATTTAATGGTTTGAAACAGATTGGCTGTTGGTGGCTCCACCCACTTTTCCTAACCTTTAACCATTAAGTCCCCCAGTGACAAACGGAAATGTTTGGGGACCCTGGCATTAAACGTGTTTAAAATTTCCCCACTGAAATCAATTAAATAAATGTGATTGGCTGTTTGTGGCCCCACCCACTTTTTCTAACCTTGAATACATAGTCACCCAGTGACTGACTGTGCAAAGTTTGGGAACCCTGGCATAAATAGTGTGAGAAAGGCAGCATAATAAATATAAACCAATGAAATTCAATTGGTGAAATCTGATTGGCTGTTGGTGGCTCTACCAACTTTTTCTAACTTTTAACCTTTAAGTGGCCAACTGTGAAAAGTTTGGAGACACTGGCATTAAACGTGTGAGAATGGCAGCACTTTGAATTTTCCCAATAAAATCAATGACATAAATGTGATTGGCTGTCTGTGGCTCCACCCACTTTTTCAAACCTTGAATTATTGTAACCCAGTGACTAACTCTGCAAGGTTTAGGGACCGTGGCATAAAATGAATGGCAGCACTTTAAGCCAAAAAAATCAATAGATGATTGGCTGTTGGTGGCTCCACCCACCTATTCAAGCTTAAAATGCAGCCCCCTAGTGACCCACTGTGAAGAGTTTGGGGATCCTGGTGTTAATACTGTAAGAATGGCAGCAGGTTGGATTTCCCAACTGAAAGTGAATAGGTAACATCTGATTGGCTGTTGGTGGCTTCGCCCAATTTTTCTAACCTTGAACCACAGTTACCTGGTGCCTAACTCTGCAAAGTTTGGGTACCCCGGCGTTATTAGCAGGTCGAATTTCGGCCATTGAAATTCAAAAGTCCGAAAAATAAAAGCTCCACCCACTTTTGGACATACAACAAATAGTATATTTTCATTCAGGCTGACCCCATGACTATGTAATTCAAATTTGGGGAGTTTAGCCTCAAAGCTGTAAGATTGGCAGCAGTTTCAATTTCCCCATTAAAGTCAGTTGGTGAAATTTGAAATTTGGCTGTTGTTGGCCCCATTCACTTTTGGTCATTCAACAAATGTCGCTGTTTCATTCAGGGTGACCCCATGATTATGTGATTCAAGTTTGGGGAGTGTAGCTTCAAAGCTGTAAGAGTGGCAGCAGTTTGAAAATCTTCCCTGTCAAAGTAAAGGGAAAAATTGGGGGGTTCAGAGCGGCGCCACAAAAAGACGGGGGGGCAAAGCACAAGCAACCTGCTCCGCTATAGGGCCCCCCCAATTTTAAAGTTTTGCTAATCTTGGGTTTTGTTGGGTCTGGCAAGGTAATAATTTGCTGGCAAATTATTAGGAGAGTGAAGAGTCTCATGAAAAAAATGTTAGCTTTTATTTATGTTGCCCTCTTAGAATAAGGGGCCCATTTACTTTTTTTTCAAGATTTAGGTACATGTTCTTTGTCAGTATATGATTATACGAAACATTTAGAAAACTTTATGTGTTTTTAGATTGACAAAAAGTACATCAGGTTTAAGATGCTGAGAACCAATCAGTCCTGTGAAGGTTTAGAATAGAATGAGTGACAGCCTGTCCTTGACACATTTTCAAGGGGAAGTTAATCCCACCATTGTTTTCTATTAAACACATTTTCAAGGGGAAATTAACCCCATCATTGTTTTCTATTTCACACATTTTCAAGGGGAAGTCAATCTCATCTTTTCTATTTAACCCAGTTTCAAGTGAAACTTAAACACATTGTTTTCCAAGAATACTCATTATGTTCCTAACATTCATGGAAATGAATGGCCATTTTAATTCACAAATTTTTTAAATTTTTCGGCTCAAAAATAATTGTGATTTTTGGACAATAAACTCAACCCTACCAACATCATTGGGACATTTAATAAATGCAACAATGATTGTGTTTTATTCCAGTTTATACAAGTTTCAAGGCCAGAAAAATTCTAGTTTAGTCAATCTGGCCCAAAATGTGTAATTTTATTATAAATTAGTTTTTCCTATTAACTAGAAATAAGTTAACTCTACTACCATTTTAAATGATGCATAGAATCACAGGCACTAAGCTTTTATATAAATTTATATATATATATTAATTGTAGCCTACAAAGCTACATATCTGTGTGAGTTCCACTCTTGTTATTTTATCAAATCATGTTTGTTTGTTTAATTAATTTATTTAATTTACTTTATTTGTTCTTAAGTTTTTCAGTTCTAAGTTTTTTCTTGGGAGCAATGAAAATTTGTATTACAAAAATGTTCAAAATCAGTAGCTGTAATGGTGATTTTTGTGTTGGTGTTTTAAATAGGTGATACGTGGGTGTTAACTATGAGAAGCAAATAAAGCCCCTCTCAAAAAAAGGGTTAATAGGCAGTACAGTTGATATTAGAAATGCATAGGAGCAAAGCATAGGAGCTAAATGTATTGTTGTTTCCAGCTATGTAGGCTGGAATCCAAGGACTCCTGAGCCTGTTCCTCATATCTCTTTGTAATAGTGATAACGATACGATAAGACGGCGAGTCTGAGCACTGGCTCATTTAGGTACCCGGAGGAACCTTAACTAATGAGAAATAGAGCTGGAAATTGAACACATACTATGTGAAATTTAGAGCAGCTAAACATAACTGGAGCTCACTCCATATTTATGGTTAATGGGGCATGATATCTCTCACAGATAGCTCCAGCTGCTCACTCCAAATGTAAAAAGCATTTCTCTTAATTAAGGATATTAGATGGTGTTATTTTCTTCCCCAGCAAGCTCTTCTTTTGTGAGTTTCATGTGCTGCATCACAATGGAGTGAAAATAAATGGGTTCAGTCCTAATAATAATAATGTTAGTTGTTCTGTTAAGCTGAAAATTTTGTTTTTGATATTGTATTAACTTCAAGAGTATAGAGTAGAGGCAACTGCAGTTGCCTAGGAAACACTCTTTACTGTTCAAATATAGCCAGCTCATTGTTTTGCCTATCAACAGGCAGTGATATGCAGAAATAAACAGATAAATGCAGGCACTGAGATTTTATTTATCCATACCCACATGCATTCTACAATACTGATGGTTCCCCAAGTATTGCATGTAGTATTGATAAGAGCATAAAAGCGGCAATCAAAATGCCTCCTGTCTTCACATAACACAAGCAAGCATTTTGGCTCCACGGAGCAATGGTAGACAAAACAATTCATGCTTTAAGAGCGAAAAAGTTTACAATGGTAATTGTTATAAAGTGTTCTTTTACAGTATAATGACTTTCCACACTAAACTTAGCTCTTTACTATAGAAATTAGTCCAGATAACTTCATGCCTGGCCATCAGTCAAATAAACAGGAATCAGTAACACTTCAGTAATGTACTGTATTCATGTCTATTTCTCTATTATTCATATGTTAGTATTATGTTTTTCACATGAACAGTGGCTTACCTTTCTATGCTCTGAATAACTCCTAACTCTTTATATATAAAGCTTATGGGGTAAGAGAAAACAGTCTGTACCCTAACTGAGGAAACACATGGTTGGATACAGAACAAATGCATAGATGAACATAAAAATGTAAAATGTAAGGATTTCTGATATGGCCAAATACACAATCTGTCAGAAACGATTCTGCTGAATGCCAAATCAAAAATAATGCTAATTTTCAAAATGACTGTACTTATTCAACACAATCAAAACTGCCAGTTGTAGAGGCAAATATTTTCTGCCTAATAGTGTTGAACTGGGGTGTCCTAGACCTATTGGGGCTGTTACCTTGAGCCTCCCCCACCCCAGTGGCAAACTCCCCCCCCCGTGTGCTCCATGTTCTTCTTAATTGCAACCACGGTCAGGGGTGGGGGAGGCAGGCCAACCCTGCTGCCTACAACTGTCAAGTGCAGAAACATCAGAAAAGGCTTTTTTGTTACTAATATTGTAAAACAAATAGTGTAGTAAAGTCATTGAATATCACTGTTACTGTTCTAGCGCTGTATATCGGTATGAGGCATACTGCATGGTGCAATAGATAGAAAAATACATTTTGTTAAATTGTTTCTACTGGGAAATATATTACTTCTATGTCACTGGTGTGTCCAGTAGATCTTCACACTTACATGGTCCATTGGCAAATAAACCTGACAAGAAAACATACATTTTCAGTTTCTACTTTTTTTTTTGCTTTTATCTTTCAACTCTTGTCTTGTCTGGGTCTTTAAGTTTTAATAAACTGCTAAACCAATTTGCAACTTGGAAGGAAATCATTTAAGAGCCAGCGGGAGTCTGAGTGAGATCACACAAGGTAACAATTAGTAGAATAGGCTCCATCTGTACACAATGTATAAGCTAAAATCTGTTTTCAAGTACCACGTGGGATAAAAATACTGTCAGAGAGGCACCTAAGGACACAGAATACACACTATATGCTATTGTTGGTTTCCATAGTTTCATTTCATTTGCTTCTTATTAAAGTATGACCAGTGGTATGATCTTGAACTGAAGTTCGAGCCACTGTTTTTATCTATATAATTATAGATAGGTCTCAAATGTACAAACACTGTGCTGCCTTTTAAAAAATATTTTGTCAAACCTTTCAGCAGTTTTTCAGTTATAAGCAGTTTTATTACGACAATCTGTTATTTCTCTATAGATAATAAGCAGTCTCTCCTAGATTCCTTAATTTAAAAAAAACAAAAATTTCATTAAAAAATTCACTTTGTATTAGTATAATATTGTTTTGTCCCTTACAGCTGTAATACTGCATAAACAAAGATAGTACAGGTACAGGATCTATTATCTAGAATGCCTAGGACCTGGGAATTTCTGGAAACCGGATCTTTCTGTAATTTATCTATTCTGCCAAAAATCATTTAAACATTTATTAAACCAAGCAGGTTTGTTTGTGGCCAATGTGTTTCCATGCAGCTTAGTTGGGTTCAAGTACAAGGTCTTGTTTTATTATTACAGTGAAAAAGGAAATCATTTTTAAAGATTACATTATTTCCTTTAACCTTTTTCTTGCCAACGACATATGGAATACGTTGTGGCAGAAAAAGGGCTTAACTGCCAACGATGTGTCCCATACGTCGTCGGCAGATGAAGGTTTCTCTCTGCAGCGGCAGCATGTGCTGCCGCTGCAGAGAGTTTCTAGCGATGACTGCCCCCTGGGCAACGAGCCAGGGGGGCTGTCATGTGGGTCTTGCGACGGGATCGTCGCAGGACCATCCTAGAAGCAGCAGACGCTTTAGGGGCCCCTGAGGAAAGGCCCCTAAAGTGAAACAGTGCAAAATGTTCAAAAACTGTCTGGCAATACAAGTTCCGCTTTGACCAAAACGGCTGGCAGTGAAAGGGTCAAAGGTGATCAGTAAATTCTACCTGTGAATAGGTTGTTAGGGGCAAACGTAGTGGGGCAAATTTATCAACATTGGGCAAATTCGGCCATTAGCAGTAATCCATAGTGTTAGGATTGCAGGGTGAGTTGTTGGCTGTTTCGGGTCTCAAGCAAGGGGATCCAGTAATAGTGTAACTTTTGCCTTATAACACATAGCAACCAATCAAGTAATTAGCTTTTTTCAGTCAACTGGAGGTAGAACAATGCATGGAACAATTTGATTGATGCACATGGGTTACTGCCAATGGGCAAATCTGCCCAATGTTGATAAATGACCCCAGTCTCTATTATTACATAACCCCTAGGGGCAGATTCATCAAAGTACGCATTCGAATTCCTAAATGGGTAAAATTCAGATTAGATACAATAATTGCTGATGATCGAAAATGTCACAAAAATGCTTACGAAAAAATCATAACAGTCACAATAATATCGTATTGGCGATCTGAAAGTCAGGAAATTTTCGTATCCGAACAATCGTAAATGGCGGGAAAGCCTTTCTAATCCTTCTGTGCATGTTTTTTGAAGCCTCCCATAGGACTCAATGGCACTCTGCAGATCCAACCTGGCCCAAGGAAAGTCACGATAACAAAGCTTTAATGAATCCAAAACATTCGTACTCGTTGCGGCAAATACGATTTTGTTGCACAAATTGTCGCACAAATAGTCGCAAAGTACGAAAATAGGGAAAATTTTTTCATACTTACTGTAATTTTCCTTTCCTAGCCATATGTCAACATAAACACTGGGGTAGGTTCCCTGCCCCCATACTCAGACCAGAAAGTCCCTCCTACCAAAACTATAAAACCACCCCCCCCCTGGGGCCAGCAGTCTAATAATTAAGTCCAAGAAGGGAGGGTATGTTGACATATTTATTGGCTAGGAAAGGAAAATTACAGTAAGTATGAAAACAATTTTCCCTATTCCTAGCCACTATATGTCAACATAAACACTGGGATGTACCCAGCATTATAACCAAAAGGGGCGGGAAATGAAATTCTACAAATGAATTCAGAAATTTTTAATTGGAGTTAAAGGAACTCAGGACTGCAGAAGCAAACTCCACACCCCCTGAGCCAACATTGAGACGATAGTGACTCATGAAGGTCTTCGCTGACGCCAAGAAGACGTATGACAAATACGATCAATAGGAACTTCCGCCACCGCTGCCCAGGATGCTGCCACTGCCCTAGTAGAGTGGGCCTTGATCCCTTTAGGAGCTAGCTTGCCTTGTAACTGATAGGCCTTAGAAATCAGGATCACCAACCATCTGGAAATAGTAGAAGTTGAGGCAACCAGACCCTTTCTGGCCCCTGATGGGATAACAAATAAATTATTCGACTTCCTGAATGGCTCAGTAGAACTTAGATACTGCTTCACCGCTTTAACTGGATCCAAACTTGAGAAATGAGGATCCTCTGAGGCTGCCGATCCAACAGGTAGTGAAGGGAGGACAATCTCTGAATTCAAATGAAAAGTAGACACGACTTTAGGAAGAAAAGTGACGTCTGGTTTCAAAACAATCTTGTCTGGTAAAAAAGTCATATTTTCCCGACTTATGGACAAGGCCTGCAGAAGACTCACTCTAGCTGCTGATGCAATGGCCACCAAGAACAAAGTTTTTAAGGTTAAATTCCAAACTGAAGCCTGGACCAGAGGTTCAAAAGGAGGTAATGTTAAGGATTTCAAAACAACAGGTAAGTCCCAAGGAGGAGAAAAAGATCTCACTGGAGGTCTAATTTTGAGTGTAGCCATAATGAATATTTTAATGACTGGATCTTCAGCCCAGCGAACTCCTGTCATGGCTGACAAGGCCGAAATATGGACTTTAAGAGATCTGTATTGTAAACCCTTATTCAGCCCTTCCTGCAGAAACTCCAACACTTTAGGCAAATCGGGAACAGACCCTTCCAAGCTGTGCTGATTTTGCCAGACTAGGAATCTCTCCCAAACTCTGTAATAAGTCCTAGAGGTAGAGGATTTCCTGGCTTGTAACAGAGTTTTTATCACCGATTCGGAAAGGCCCAAGCCTTCTAGCCTTTTCCATTCAGTCTCCAAGCCACCAATGAAAGGGAAGCCGGATCCGGATGAAACAGAGGTCCCTGAAGAAGCTGGTCCTTCCAGGCCGGCAACCACCAAGGATCCGATACCTGAAGCTTCACCAGTAAAGGGAACCATGGCCTTCGAGGCCAAAACGGAGCAATCAGGACTGCCTCCACCTTCTCGCTCTGGATCTTCAGGAGAATGAATAGCAGAAGAGGAACCAGAGGAAAAAGGTAAACCAGCGGAAAATCCCAACTCTGGAGTAGTGCATCTACTCCTGCTGCTTGAGGATGATACTTCCTTGAAAAGAACAGAGGAAGTTGGGAATTGCCTGGAGAAGCCATCAGATCTACACTCTGCTTGCCCCATCTCCTTACAAGCTGTAGAAACACTGGTGGATTGAGCTGCCACTCGTGCCACTCCCAAACTCCTTGTGCCATCTGAGAACCCAGGAGAGCACCCCACCCTTGGGAGGATGCATCTGTCGTCACTAACTCCCAAGAATTCTGGCGAAGAGGAAAACCCTTTAAGAGATTTGGAAGCTTCATCCACCAAAGAAGATTCTCTTTCAGAGTGTGTGACAGAAAAATGTTCTGATCCCAATCCTTCTGGTATCTGTTCCACTGTTGAAGAAAAATTTGTTGAGCCATTCCCATGTGCCACTGGGACCATCTGGTAACTGGAATAGTAGAAGCCATCAGGCCGAGGATTGACATGAATTCCCTGGCTGAGATCCATTCTACTTTGAGAAGCTGAGAAACCTTCTGATTGATTTTGTGAGCTTTCTCCCTTGGAAGAGACACTTTCCCTTTGAGCGTGTCGAAGTGAGCCCCCAGATAAATGAGAGATTGAGAAGGCTCCAGAGAACTCTTTTCTTCGTTGATTAACCAACTGTGTACTGAAAGAAAAGAGACAACCCGGTCTCGGTGTTTGATTAGCAGAGTCGGATTCTTGCCTGAAAGAAGTAAATCATCCAGATAATGCCAGATCATTATGCCCTCCTTGCGCAGCTCTGCAATAAGTGGAACTAAAACCTTTGTGAAGGTTCTGGGAGCACACGTAAGGCCGAACGGAAGGCAACGGAACTAAAAATGTCTCTTGCCCACTGCAAAACGGAGAAAAGGCTGATGACACACTGCCACCGGGATGTGGAAATAAGCATCCCTCAAATCGATGGAGATCACCCAGTCTCCTTCTTGAACTACTGGGATAATAGTGTGAATGGACTCCATCTTGAACTTCTTTGGAGCCACCAAGGAGTTCAGTCTTTTCAGATCTAAAATGGGCCTCCAGCCCCCTGAAGATTTCTTCACCAGAAACAAAATGGAATAGAAGCCTTGGCCTTTTTGATCTTCCGGAACTGGCAACACAACTTCTTCGAACAGCAACCGCTGCAGATACTCCTCTAAAATACTCCTTTTCTCTGGAGACCTTGGAACTGGAGAAATAATGAAAACTCCTTGATTTGGGAGAGAGGAAAACTCTATTTGATAACCTCTCTTTATGACCAACAGGACCCACAGATCTGAAACAGTCTTCTCCCACTGATCGGAAAAACTCGCAAGTCTGGCCCCTACCTTGGAGTTTTCCCTGTGAAGATAGTCAGGAAGGCTTCTTGGAAGACTGGGTTGACTTCCCCCTGCCACACCCAGCCCCTGCGTTGGAACCAGCCCATGAAAAAGGTCTCGTATCTCTAAAGTTTGACCTTGTAGAGGTCGTTTGGCCTCTACCTCTACCAGATCCTCGAAAAAGATAAGACTTGAAGGACTGACTCTTTTGTTTCTTTTTTTCTTGTGGAAGAAACAGACTCTTTCCTCCTGATGACTTAGAGATTATGTCGTCCAGTTTTGAACCAAAAAGCCTTTCCCCTTCAAAAGGTAACGAGCAGAGACTCAGTTTTGAAGGCGTGTCCGCTGTCCACTGTCTCAACCAAAGAGCCCTCCTAGCAGACACCGACATGGACATATTCCGAGCTATAAGTCGAGTGACATCTATAGCTGCTTTGGAAACAAAGGCAGAAGCCTGTTTAAGCTCTGATAAACCAACCGAAATATCTTCTTTATCAGCTCCCTCTTTTATGCCATGTCTATGTTGTCGATCCAAAGAGAGATAGCTTTTGCAACTGAAATTAGGGCTACGGCCGGGCGACAGGCAGCCCCTGAAACTTGAAAAACTTTTCTCAACTCAGATTCCGTCTTCCTGTCCATTGCATCCTTCAGGACTGAGGAATCGTCAATAGGGAGAGTGGTTTTCTTGGCCAGATGAATGACTGCAGAATCAACGGCTGGAGGAGAATCCCAGCACTTGGTACCCTCTCCTAGAAAAGGATACAGCCTGGAAAACCTAGAAGAAAGAGCAGACACGGAAACTCTTTTGGAGCCTTTTGACCATTCTGATTTTATAAGATCAGTAACTTCTGGAAACATAGGAAAATGTTCCTTGGATTTGGAAGAAGATGGCAACACTTTAGGCTTTGAGACTGATTCAGAAGAAGACTCCACTCCTAAAACCAACTTTACTGCTTTGATCAGTGGTGAGACCAAACTCAGGTCAAAAAAGGAACACTCCATCTCCTCCTCCTCTTCCTCTGAATCCAGTGGAAGAGTGAGATCCGCCCTTCCCATTAGATAATCCTGGGCTAGGCCCTCATCCGAGGAGACAGGATCCAAGGAGACATCCCCACAGGGCCCAGAAGAGGTAGCTTTAGATATACCCTGAGCCACTGCTTCCGAAATGCATGCTAGCAAACTGGAAGAAACCGCAGAGCCTGAAGCTGAAGAAGGAGACAGGGGGGACTGGTTCTCCGCCAGCAGTGAAAAACAATCCGCACAGAATTTCTTATTTGGCAGACTGGGATTAACACACCCCCGACATTCTGAAACATTTTTCTTCTTAACCAGCTTCTTTTTAGGCAAACTACAGAAGAAAAAACACAAAAGAAAAATTGAAAAATAAAAATTAAAATTAAAAAGGAGGGACCTACCTAGCTCTAGGGACAGTTTTTCTTGAGGCAGCGGGATCCATCCTTGGTGCACTAAAAAATAAACAACCCAATAAGCAAAAAGGGCACCAGAAGGAAAAGATTATTTTCCAAAAAAAAAAAAGTAAGTACCTGTGTCAAAACAGACTGAACGTGTCCACAACCCCTTTGGAGCAGGAAAAAGCAAAAAACGCCAGGCAACAAGGCAGCACAAGTCCAAACACAACTGCCGAAATGTAAAAATTTTGAAACTCCCGCCCGAAGGAAACGGCGTCATCGTGCATGTGTGTAATCGCGCAATTGCGTCATCGCGCATGCGCACAGACGAAGAAAGAACGCACCGCCATTAAGAAGCAGGGCAAGACACAGACGCAACCCGGAAGTCGCGCCTCCCAAACAGCAGGTGCACACGTCAGACCTCCTCCGCCATGATGAAGGTGGCAGGACTGACTAGAAGGACTCCTGCCCCGTGGAAAAAGACAAAAGGACCCGCTGCACCGTTAACCCCCTTCATGAGGATTACCACAGTGCGCCTCTAGCTCTGAAGAGCGAACAGAAGGATCCAGACCTCAAGGGTAAGTGGAAAAATCCCTTCTGTTCAACCCCTACAGTCCTCTAGGAGTGTAAATTGGGGACCCTGACCGACCAACAACAGGGAAAACCCCTGCCACTTAAATAGAGCAGCCACAGGATTTTAAGAATTTTAAGAGCCAGGTAGGAAAAAACTAGCCTGAGAACAGGACAGAAAAAAAAAAAAGACTACTGGCCCCAGGAGGGGGGGGGTGGTTTTATAGTTTTGGTAGGAGGGACTTTCTGGTCTGAGTATGGGGGCAGGGAACCTACCCCAGTGTTTATGTTGACATATAGTGGCTAGGAAAGTCGCACAAATTAACAAAAAAAATTGCAAAAAATATGCACAGTATCAAAACTTAGAAAAAATAAATTTTTTTTGGCATTTAAGATCAATTGTACTTTTATAAATGTGCCCCCTAGACTTTAATTCCATTCCCCCGCTGTAGGATAAAGGAATGCAAGAGTACTTTCAGTTTTCTAAGAAAAAAAGGGATGGATCTCTACAAAAGTATAAAGGAATGGTGACAGACTATCAGTATTTTTCAGAGACAAATAGGAATGAGCAAATTTTTTTGCGCGGTGAAAAAAAAGTTGCATGGTCACATAACAAATCTGTGCTGCTAAAATATAGGAAAGGATGTAAATCAATATTCTCTGTGTTCACCACACTTGTACCTCAGGGCTGCTGTAGAAGCCCACAAGCACTATAAACCTTTGAGATAAATATTAGTACAGGACCCCTTATCCAGAATGCTCGTACCAATGGTATTCTGTTAGTTGGAATCAAGTACAGGTATCGGACCCCTTATCCGGAAACCCGTTATCCAGAAAGCTCCGAATTACGGAAAGCCCGTCTCCCATAGACTCCATTATAAGCAAATAATTCAGAATTTTAAAACTGATTTCCTTTTTTTATGTAGAAATAAAACAGAACCTTGTAATTGATCCCAACTAAGATATAAATAATCCTTATTGGATGCAAAACAATCCTATTGGGTTTAATTAATGTTTTATTAATTTTTTAGTAGACTTAAGGTATGGAGATCCAAATTATGGAAAGACCCCTTATCCGGAATACCCTTGGTCCCGAGCATTCTGGATAATGGGTCCTATACCTGTACAAGGTACTGTTTTATTTTTACAGAGGAAAAGGAAATCAATTTAAAAAATCTGAATTATTTGATTAAAATGGAGTCTATGGGAGACAGACTTTCCGTAATTCAGAGCTTTCTGGATACCGGGTTCCCAGATAACAGATCCCATACCTGTATACCCCCCCCCTTATAAAAATACACTTGTTTCTGGCAATATTTCTTTTTGTAGAGCAGTGGTCCAGGGCATGCTTTCATTAGTAAAGTCTTGTGCACAGCCAATAGCAGCAAAATGGTTTAAAAAATAAATACAGGCAAATAAAGGGGCATTATTATATATTATAGATACAGTTGGTTGGTTGATGCAATTGGAAAGGGAGTAAGTGGATGGATGGGAGCAGGCCAAAGCGAGTGTGAGCTGTGGAATTCAATGGGGCTGACTGGCAGCAGCAGTCAGGGGTTTTGCTTTAAACTAAGTAGGTGATGGTGTGAGTGAGCACCTGGGTGGGCTGGCAGCCAAGTAGTAATTGTTCTGGGCACCAATACTACTTGGTACTGCTCTGCTATTTAGTGGGCCAATATATATTTTCTAAAGGGTTTAATTAAAGTTACTAAAGGATTGTCTCACAGGTTTCAAGTTTATTTCTTCATGCAGCAAGTAGTGATGTCATCCCAGCTTCTGATGTTCCATAGGATTTCAATTGCTCATGCTTACTTAATGATAATTATACTTTATTTAAAGAGTACGTGCTTTTCTACAAAATACACCACACTGTGTTATATAAAATAAAAACACCCTTTATTGTTAAAACTCGTTTTAATACAAGAATCCATATACATTTAGTTTACCATTAAGGTATTCAGTCCTACGCCACACTGTGTTATATTAGATAGAACACCTTTTGTTATTAAAACTTACTTTTAGTGCAGTAATCCCTATAGATTTAGTTTGTCATTAGATTATTCATTCTATGTTCACACTCAATTCTACCCAGATATCTAGTCAGGTTCGGTTCACAAACTTCAATATCAGGGCATTCTAAGTCAAGCATCTTCATATCAAATATATAAATACATGTAGAGCACATATGTTAATTATATCCAATAATATACAGTATGTGTGCAAACAGGTAAATATAAATATATATCTTGATATTATACACTACTGCTGTTAAGTGCATTGGATGTATAATATATCACACTACCCCATACGTCTATTTCTGACCCCTCTAAATATGGGTTAAGCACATTGGATGCACTATATCACACTACCCCATACGTCTATTCCTAACCCCTCTATACATGGGTTAAGCATATTGGATGCATTATATATCACGATACCCCATACGTTTATTCCTGACCCCTTTATATATGCGTTGAGCACATTGGACGTACTATATATCACACTACCCCATATGTCTATTCCTGGCCCCTATACATATGATCTTGACAGAAAGTGAGAAAACATCGGTTAATTATCAACAACAACAAAGGGGAAAATTCCAAAGGTTTCCACAACCTGACAATTTAGCTGTAATCAGAAAATGGTACATTTAGTGCTGGCCTGATCATCATGGGCACCATTCAGCCTACTTTTAATACCTCCAATCTGTGCCAGAAGATGCAACATGCTGTAAATACAGGGGTCATTCAAACATGGTACAGCTCAAAACAATATTTGACTACAAGGAAAACTACACTACAAACAATGAACATGGCACAGCATTATTTCTCACATACTCATGAGAAGCTGTACTCACTATTTACCTATTCTCATAGAACTCCATGGACCATGACAAATCCCACTGGTTACTAGCTTTTTACTGGCTAAAGTGCAGGTTAAGTGATAATAGGTTTAATGTTTTATTCTGGTCCATGTCACCATGATCCTCTCTGTTCTGACCTGTACAAAACATTAGAGAAAAGGAATTATATACTGTAGATAACCGAGTTGAGCTTTAGCCTAACACATTTCAAACATAATATACTTTATCTTATGTGTAGCAGGTGCAATGCACAGAAAATGATGTAATTTATTCTTTGTATAAGATTATGTTATATGCCCACTGTACATTATATACTGTATATAAATATATAATGTACAGTGGGCATATAACATAATCTTATTTTAATCATTTACTCTCACCTGATGTTTATATATTTTCCCTCCAGATACAGTCCTGCTATATACACCTTTTTCTGATTACAGATTTCCCCTTTGCTGTTAATGATAATTAATTGATGTTTTCTCACTTTCTGTCAAGGTCATCTTTCGTTTGTGACCCTTTTTCATTAAATCTATAGCTGGAGTGAGCCCAGTTTAACCAATGAGAAAAAGAGATGTGTTTGTTTTGTTAAAGGTCAGGAATGTAAAGATTATATTTGCTGGTCTCTGAGAGAAGAAATGATAAGTAAAGGGGTAACTTTTACTGGTTATCTCCATTATATAGTATAACTTTGTGTATTATAAACGTATTTGTTCTGTTGGCTAAAGCATATGAAGAATGTTCTTTACATATTTTTGGAGGAAGATAATTACTAAGTCCTCCGTTTCCTACTGAAAATGAGCAATCAACATGACATTAAATGCATAATGTACAAGTCAAAGAAGCAAAATGACATTTCACAGAGTAATCAGAGAGAGGCCAGGCTGGCACGGAGACAGCCCATAATGATGCATTTTCAGTATATTTAGTAGACTTTAAAGAAATATTCTAAAATGCATTTCTTATATTTTAATTCAGAATCGTACATTGGCAGATCTTATTTCTGTCCATGCTTTAGTATCTCACTGTGAATTATTATTTCCAACTCTGCAGCTGTTCAGATCATTCTTGTCCCACCCACTGCTTGAATCCCTCTCTACATAATATCTAACATAAATCAATATACACGAGGCCCTGAAGAGATATTATTACTTTTGATAAAATCGCTGAAGTCAAATGCTTCATTTAACATAGCCAAACATAGGCAATATCTATAATTACATGACCACCCCCCACCAAAATTAGGGCTTTTACTATCAGTACATAAATAGTATGTAAGACTGTGAAGTAGTCTGATGCATCAAAATGTACACAATTGCTCCTGCAGTGATCATTTTTGGAACTGGAATTTTAGAAGCAAGTGCACTTCTTCTATTAACAGAGGCTGCTGGGGACCCGAGCACTACCGCCACCAGTGTCGGACTGGCCCACCAGGATACCAGTGGACCCAGGTGTCAGCAGGCCCTCTTGCTTCTATCTATTTAGCCTATTTCATAGTCATTCCCTTTTTCAATATGGGAACATGGACGCTTGATATATGGAAGAATAGAGTATAGTATGTGGAGAAAAGAGACTAGGATAATAAAAAGTTTGAGGGAGGAGAGGAAGAATGAAAGTTTTGAGAGTGGGCCCATGGTCCAGGTTTTTCTGGTGGGCCCCTGCCATCTCAGTCCGACACTGACCACCACCCTTGAGGTGGCGGTAGCTCTAGGGATCCCCCCTTTGAATAGGTACACTGCACTCAGATCTCACAGACAGACTGGCAGGGAGCTTTGAAGCTTCATGTCAAAAGATGGAATTGCAAGGAGTGTCTTTAGAAGCAAGTATTTTAACTGATTCATGCAACAACTTCAGCAGAAGTTGTGCAAACCACAACTGCAGTTTTAAATGAGCACTTATGTATAGTGATGATCACATTTTTTTTTCGACAGGCATGGATTTATAGCAAAATTCTCAACTGATAAAAAACGCTGCAACAAAAATGTTCAATGACTTCAATGCATTTTCAGTGAGAAAAAGCTTAAGAAAAGTGCCCATTGACTTTAATGCATTTGGAGTCAGAAAAAACACCCATTGACTTTAATGCATTGTGTGTGGAAAAATATTGCAGTGAAAAAAAAAGCCCACTGATGTCAATGTATTTTGCTCATCACTACTGATGTATTTTTTTTATCTATCATCAATATTTTCTATATTGTACAATTGACACCCATAAAAATTAAGCTGGGTCTTTGTCACCCAAGTTTTACACAGCAATATTATCACTGAGAAAACTTACTGGCATTTTTTATACTATTAAATATTTTGGATCTGAAAGAATATCAACTAATTGTCTAAAAATGTAAGTACCACGATGAAAAAAGATCAGAATTAAATGCAGTCCAAAGGCTGGGCAGAAGGTTGATTACAAACACAACAGCTAAGCAGCTTTTCTGACATTTGAATCTCAAAGAAGAACTATTACTCAACAGAATTGCTCACTTTTAAAATCAAATGGAGAAGTTCTAGACAAGCTTTTGCTTTTTGTAGGACAAATTCTGATGGGAAGATCATAAACAGATATGTAGGTCAGCAGAAAGAAGAAACTAAATGCAGTAATTAAAATACATTACTTCGGTAAAAGCTTGGTGCAGTCGCGGCAGAAGAGAAAAATAGAAATAATACTTTCAGTTAACATTTGAAATGCAGCTGAAATTAACAAGATGTGATTGGCTAGCAGTCACTAAAGAATTGCAGGGCTACAGGCCACAAAATGACAACATAACCTCTTTATCTCAGATATCGAATCAAAAATGTCTCCTTTTCTAGCTAACCTAGTGTTTATGTAGCAAAAAAAACCCCAAAAAACGCACTCTCCAAAATGCTCTAGAATATTGTCAGCACTGAGAACTGCTATTGATTGTAAGAAAATCTTCACCTTGTTTGGTAAGTGTGGCAGTGCAGTACTAAAAAAGTATGTCTAATGCCATAAAGACTTTCAGTGCTGTGTTACATATCTATAATGCAAGCAAATATGACAAACCCTTGAGGTAAGTATGATAAGAAAAAAATACTTAGCTTTGAATTTTAAGTAATTACAAATGACATTACATGTATAATTAACGAAAACACCTGCAGATCTCATAAATATTAGACATATATTTTACTTAAGGACACCCAGGTGTTATATGCATAATTAATTCCGTTCACTTCTAATTGTTAACATTTTGCCTATCAAATAAAAGTATATAAACTGCCTTTATTTAAAGTCAAATATTAGCTAAATACTTGTGGAACAAAAGTTTAAACTGTCAGAGGTTATCTGACAGTTAATTTTCCCTAATTAGAGCTTCGGAAACACAAGTTCTAACTGTAATTATACAATTACTTCCAGTAATCAAGTTAATTAGGCTTTCCTTTTTCCCTTAGGTATTTTGGGGTGGTAAAATGCAAGTCTGTCAGTTTTTTGCAGATTATGTTGAAAATGAGGGCCATACCTCACGCATTTCACAATTATGATTTTAGATTTAGAGTCACCTACTGTGGCCAATCATGTTGCAAGCTTGCTCTCTGCTGGGGACAGAATTTGTCAGCAATGGAATGAGCACAATTAGCATTCTAGCATGTAAATGTTTTTATACTATATATTACTTTTTTAATTACTATATATTACTTTCCAAATTATGATGTAGACCAATAAAGGGTGTAATGCAGTCAGGGGCCCCATGGCAAATGGCTTAAAAGCACAATTCAATGGTCACAAAGGGGGTGGGACTTGTGGGGAATTGGAGAGGTGTAGGTGGATCTTAGCAAGGCGTTTTGGCATAACTGGTGTGGATCAGGGCTATGGCCATGTGTGTGCTGCCAATGTATTTTTCATTGGCGCCTTATTGTATCTGCATGCAGGGCCCTCCACCCAAGGTGACATGGTGACCAATGGTCTAATAATTTGGCCTCCTGAGGGAGGACCCTGCTAATTTGGTAGCAAGGTCTAAACATCTATTGCAGTTTGCTGAAAAAAAAATGAATCTTGATCTAAATTCATCTAAGAATTAGTGACAACTTATAAATAACTCCATTGATTCTGCAGATCTAAGGGATTTGGATGACTTGGTTGCTCCTGCCCCAGCAGAATTTACAGTGTAATAGCCAATTAACCTGTATTCTGTATGTTTTAATAGTGTAGCAGGAAACCAGAGTACCTGAAGGTAGTACAGATAGTACCTAAGCTGCAGTTGAACTCAGTACCCCGCTGGCGCAAGGCAGAAGTGTTAGACATATATTGAACCTTTCAGGATATCAATCAGTAGATCAATATTATTAAAGATAAACTGTTACAAAAATTAAATACAAGCCTTTCTTGGAAATAATGATCTCTCTAAATATTAGCAATTAAAAATTATGTATTTCTGAAATAATCAAATATATCTTCCACTATCCCCCTCTAAGAAATGCTTTTCTATACATAAATCTACATATCAGTAATCTTGAAACAGTTATCTCTAATACACTGTCTAGGCAAAGGGAAGACAGACTGATTGTGGCGAGGAAATACTGAAAAGAAACTTGATTTTATCAGAAACAGTACAGTATTTATAATAGATTGTATTTAGAAAGATTATGAATTCAGTGAGATGAAAAGTATATATAATTTTCATTTTTCCAATATTTCTAAATGTATTTACCAGAGAAGCCTTAGGTAGGTTTATTAATATAACCTTTTTTCTGATTTACCCCCTTGAGCTTTTGATTTTATCTACTGATTCTTAGCTTCAGCTGAATATTCACAGCCCTGTGAAGACCTCATTGTAACTTCAACTGATTAGCCTTCAGCACATAAAAGCAAAATGTGGTGACAGTGATTTATAACAGAAGAGCATCCAAGGCTTTAAATCATTTGAAATCTCTGCAGGCACACACAGAAAGAAAACCCTAAGCCTGGAGCCTCAAAACTTTTCCAGGTTTACTAAATCAAAACATCTCACTAATTCTGTTTTCTTTTCTTCACATAAAAATGACCAGCGCACCAGAGGCCACCCCTTTAGATTAGAGGAACGGAGCTTCCATTTGAAGCAGCGTAGGTGGTTTTTCATGGTGAGGGCAGTGAGGTTGGGGAATGCCCTTCCTAGTGATGTGGTAATGGCAGATTCTGTTAATGCCTTTAAGAGTAGCCTGGATGAGTTCTTGAACAAGCATAGTATCCAAGGCTATTGTGGTACTAATATCTACAGTTAGTATTAGTGGTTGTATATATAGTTTATGTATGTGAGTGTATAGATAGGTCAGTATGGGTCTGTATGCGAGTGGATAGATAGGTCAGTATGGGTCTGTATGCGAGTGGATAGATAGGTCAGTATGGGTCTGTATGTGAGTGGATAGATAGGTCAGTATGGGTCTGTATGTGAGTGGATAGATAGGTCAGTATGGGTCTGTATGTGAGTGGATAGATAGGTCAGTATGGGTCTGTATGTGAGTGGATAGATAGGTCAGTATGGGTCTGTATGTGAGTGGATAGATAGGTCAGTATGGGTCTGTATGTGAGTGGATAGATAGGTCAGTATGGGTCTGTATGTGAGTGGATAGATAGGTCAGTATGGGTCTGTATGTGAGTGGATAGATAGGTCAGTATGGGTCTGTATGTGAGTGGATAGATAGGTCAGTATGGGTCTGTATGTGAGTGGATAGATAGGTCAGTATGGGTCTGTATGTGAGTGTATAGATAGGTCAGTATAGGTTTGTGTGTGCTGGGTTTACTTGGAAGATATAAACTTGGGGGACTCTTTTCAGTCTTTTTTTAACCCTAAGTATCTATGTAACTATCTATAGCATATACAGTATAATTGCATTATCTGAAAGACTTCTGGGAAGGTAAATACCTTCCCAGAAGTCTTTCAGATAATGCAATTATCTGCATTTGTTTGGTTTGATTGCAGGTTAACAGACAATCCAGACCTTCTTTAGCAAGAAAATACAAACATTGATAATAGGCATGAAAATCAGAATGAAAGAAGCTATTCTCCACATGAACAAAGTTACTCACAAGTAGGCTAAAAAGTCTTTTTTTTGACAATTAAACAATATTTCACTTTAAACTAAAATAAAGTTACAATGTTTGAGGCAGGTTTATCGCTTACAGACAAACCAAATCCATTTACATTGAGAGTAGTAGACTGGTCCAGGGCTAATATTTTTTCATTCTGCCATTCTGTCTTATTTATTTTATAGTAAGAAAATAACTGGAAACAGTGCTCATAGGAAGTGAAGGTTGAAATTATTCACCAGGCATAAAACATTTTTTAACGTGTGGCAAAAAAAGCAGAAATACAAATACAGACTGGGTTTTCTATTTGGAATAATTAAAGGAAGCTTTAACAAAATGAGAATTTCACTTACCTCTTATCATAAATTCCATTTCTTCTAGTCCCGACATGTCAGTACGCATGGGCAGTATTGCCCCCACAGCTAGGAGGTAGGACCTATATACCAAAGCCAATCAAAATTAACCCTTACCTATAAGACCATGTGACTTCCTCCTCACCACTGTTATACATTTGCCAAGCAATACAAGAAGCAAATAATTGGGATGGGAAACCCCGTACTGACGTGTCGGGACTAGAAGAAATGGAATTTACGATAAGAGGTAAGTGAAATTCTCATTTTCTTCTTCGTCCCTTCCATGTCAGTACGCATGGGATCTACCAAGCCATGCCCCTAAAATATAAGGGGTGGGAATAATAATATCAACAGATGCTAAAAACAAATCAAGCATCACAAGAAAAACGGACCATTCCCGGCTACAAGAATCCTCTCAGGGACCAGAGGGATTTCCACACTACGGTTGCCATAAACATCCTAGCCCGGCTCGGGAGGATCCTCTGCCAACAAGAAGAAAATGGTCACAATCATAACTCTGACACTGGGCAGTTCACTGGTGTTACCAGCCCCGCAGCAACCGACCAGTTAACCACAACTCTGATGCATTATCCACTAGAGCTGTCTCTATGCCCCCAATCCTTAGCACTAACCTGGGGCCCTAGAAAAATAATTGTGACACACAAGCCTCTAGCTCCAAAGCACACCGGTATCAGCTTAAATTGGTGTTGACAGCCGTCAAACTCAACAACCCCCAGAGATCAGCCAAAGATAATCCAAGCACAGATCTGAAGCAAGGAACAGTGAAAGGGCACACTAGCCATCAAGCCCCCCTATGGCACAAACAAGCTAGGGACTCCAGCCTGTAACAGAGCATGACAGGTTGAAACCCAACTTCCTACCACTCACTGTAGCTACCAACCTTGAGAGGCTACCTAACCAGCAATGTTAGGGCCAGGTTTAGGAACTGTACACGACCTGCAGATGGAAGATCAGCTAACCAGTAAAACATGACTGGAATCAACTGGAAAACATGCATGGAACGACTGGTGCACAGCCAGCCCATACTCAATGTACCATCTAGCCACCCTGCATGAAAGTCAGAAGCGCCATATACTATGCATGCTAAACAACCAGCGGACAAACCAACACCCTGCCAGAAAGCAGTGGTGGACATGTCAAGCAAAGCACTGGAGAACACGCCAGCTGCCATCCCTGCATGCAAGAGCCCAGAGTGAAAGATAGCTAACGCACAAGCAATAGCAAAAAACTAGCGCTGTGCTTGCAATACATGACTCTGCAACCACTGATGGACTGTTCAGATACTGTAACTGCAAAGAAACCGCTCCCCAAACTAGCCACTGCTAGTAAGGAGTGGAATACAAGGTGAAAAACAAGCACCCACATATGCCAAGAAAGCAGCTAAGGTAGACAGCCACAAGCGCCAAGGCACACCATTACATGAACCAAAGACCATATCAAAGGCAGCCAACCACATGCCTGCACCAAGGACCACAGCATGACTGGCAACCATATACGCCAAGGACTAAGCCAAGGCCAGCAGCCACCTGTGCCAAGGAGCACACCAAAACTGGCAGCCTCATAAACAATTGCCAGCATCCTATGAGCCTAAGCTCCTAACCAGGGCCAGACTCACTGGGAGCCAAAGGACAGAAAACAGGGCAAGTTGGCAAGCAAACCAAGGCTAAAACCGGGGTCAAATGAGCCACAAACCAGGACCAAAGGCCAAAACTGGTCAAACGCCAAGCAAGCCAAAGGCCAGAACTAGAGCCAACGGCCAAGCAAGCCAAAGGCCAAAACCAATGGGCAAGCAAGCCAAAAAGTCAAAACTGGAGCCAATGGCCAAAACCTGAGCCAATGGCCAAGCAAGCTGAAGGCCAAAAACAGAGCCAAAAGGCCAATCAAGCCAAAGGTCAAAACCTGAGCCAAAAGGCCAGAACCAGAGCCAAAGGCCAAGCAAGCCAAAAGCAAGAGCCAAGCAAGCCAAAGGCCAGAGCCAAGCGGCCAAGCAAGCCAAAGGCCAGAACCAGAGCCAAGTGGCCAAGCAAGCCAAAGGCCAGAACCAAGCGGCCAAGCAAGCCAAAGGCCAGAATCAGAGCCAATGGCCAAGCAAGCCAAAGACCAGAACCGGGCCAACGGTCACACCAGCCAAAGGCCAAAACCAATGGGTAAGTGAGCCAAAAGGTCAAAACTGGAGCCAATGGCCAAAACTGGAGCCAATGGCCAAGCAAACTAAGGCCCAAAACAGAGCCAAAAGGCTGAAACCAGAGCCAAAGGTCTGAACCAATGGACAAGCAAGTCAAAGACTAAACTAATGTCCAAGCGAGCCAAAGGTCAAAACTGGAACCAATGGGCAAGCAAGCCAAAGGCCAAAATCAGATCCCACTGCCGAGCAAGCCAAAGGACAGAACTGGGAAAAAACGGCCAAGCAAACCAGAAGACAGATCCAGCGGCCAAGTGAGCTAAAAGCCAGAATGGAAGAAGCAGCCAAGTGAGTCAAGGCCAGAACCAGGGCCAGCGACCAAGCAAAGAAAACTGCCAAACCAAGGACCAGTGGCCATTCAAGCCAACAAGGACCAGCAGGCAAGCAAGCCAGAGTCCAAAACAAGGACCAGCAGGCAAGCCTATAGCAAAAATTCTGCTGCCAGGGGTGAGAGGCAGTAGCAAAGCAAGCCAAAGGCCATAACCCGGAACCACAGCCAAGGGCAACAAAAGCCATAAACAGACCCAACAGCCAAGCAAGCCAAAGACCGTAATCTGGGCCAACAGGCACACAAGGCAAAGTCCATGACAAGGACCGGCAGCCAAGCAAGCCAAGGCTATAGCAGAAAGTCTGATGCCAGGGGTCAGAGGCAGTAGACAGATGAGCTCGAGGCCATAAGCAGAAACTGCAGCCAAGTTAGGCAAAGGCCATAGACAGAACCAACAACCAAGCAAGCCAAAGACCATAATCAGGGCCAACAGACACACAAGGCAAAGTCCATGAAAAGGACCAGCAGCCAAGCAAGTCAAGGCTATAGCAGAAAGTCTGATGCCAAAACCAAAAACAATAATCACGGCCAGGGTCAGGCACACAAGGCAAAGCCCAAAACAAGGAACATCAGTCATGCAAGCCAGAGACATAGCAAAAAACTGGCTAACAGGGACCACGAACAGCGGTCACGCTGACCAAAGGCCATAACCTGGACAACGACCAACAGGCACGTAAGCAAAGGTCATAGCACAAGCCAGCAGTCATGCAAAATGACAGTCACAGAGCAAACATTTACTAATGTTGGCTCCTATCATGCTAGCAGACAGAAATATACCTGTAAACACACCAGAAAGAAAAAGGAGTTGTTGAACTACAACTCTGTTCATACCTGGTAGGAAAAAACTGCCTTTTAAGCCAAAGACCCAACCAGGGCCTGCAGAAATAAAATAAGCAGGAAAAGGTACAACACTGCCACAGCAGAAACCCCAGTTAAACCAGGAAGCCCCTGATGAAATAAGAGCTGCTATACCTGCTGTGTCTGCACAGTAGATTTGACTCACAAGGAATTCTACATATATGAAATAGCAATAACAAGGAGCCCAAGAAGCATACAAGCACCTAACAAGATAACACTGGCTTGTAGGTAAAAGGCAAACTCCAGTCAGAACCCTGGAGAAAGGTTGGTTATAAGGTGCAGACTCCCTGTGAGAAAAGGAGACACCATACTGCTACAGCAGTGCAACTCCCAGCCAGTCTGGGCACACCTGGTGTAATAATGAGCTCCCATACCTGCAGAGTCCGCATGGTAGACTCACAAAGAAAAGCTAACAATATGAAACAGCAATAGCAAGGAGGCCTAGAAGCATACAAACACCTTACAGGATAAAATTGGCTTGTAGGCAAAATGCAAACTCCAGTCAGAACCGTGGAGAAAGGTTGGTTATAAGGTGCAGACTCCCTGCGAGAAAAGGAGATACCATACTGCTACAGCAGTGCAACTCCTAGCCAGTCTGGATGTACCCAGTGTAATAATGAGCCCCAATACCTGCAGAGTCTGCATGGCAGACTCGACTCACCAAGAAAGGCTAACAATATGAAACAGCAATAGCAAGGAGGCCTAGAAGCACACAAACACCTTACAGGATAAAATTGGCTTGTAGGCAAAATGCAAACTCCAGTCAGAACCCTGGAGAAAGGCTGGTTATAAGGTGCAGACTCCCCATAGAAAAGGAGATACCATACTGCTACAGCAGTGCAACTCCTAGAACAGTCTTGGAAGCACCTGATGTAAATGAGCACCCATAAGAGCACCCATACCTGCACACATACCTGCACCCATACCTGCTGTGTCTGCACAGAGGACTCAGGCTTACAGTAAAAACACTAAAGATATCAATAGCAAAGTGCCCTAAAGGAGCACTTACACCTTACCAGATAGCAGTGAGTAGTCAGCAGCATGGCAACTCCCACAAGAACCCAGACAGCCTTCAGCTGAGGGACATAATTAGCTCATTAGTATGCAGGCTTCTCAGTGCACTGAGCATTTCAAACACACAATGGAGACTGAAGGTTCATACTCACCAGATTCAGGCTTAGTTATCACTAGCCCATATCCATACCCATGGCCCTTTAGTCCAAAATGTCTTCAAAGGCTCAAAACACCATAGGGAAAAGGAGACTCAATTGATCACAGGCAGGAATGTGGAAATACCCACGCCTGTAAACTTTCCCACTAAGCAGCTGTTTGCATACTGTGCATACATGGGAATAGAGCAGGGGGCTATTTTAGCACTAGGCTAGGACCATGGGTATGCCCACACCTGCATTTCTTCCCAATAGGTGAAAGTTTGATTACTTTACTTATTGGGGCATCAGGTAAAATCTTCTCCATTACCTGGGAATCATCCCTCTATGTATACACAGAGGTAAAAAATAAAATAAATAAAATGACAAAAACAAAAGAAAAACCAAACTGTGAAATCACAAAATGGTGAGGAGGGAGATCCTACCTCCTGTTCAGTAGGACAAAAAATAACAGTGGTGAGGAGGAAGTCACATGGTCTTATAGGTAAGGGTTAATTTTGATTGGCTTTGGTATATAGGTCCTACCTCCTAGCTGTGGGGGCAATACTGCCCATGCGTACTGACATGGAAGGGACGAAGAAGAAATATATACAGGTCCTTTTCAAAAAATTAGCATATTGTGATAAAGTTCATTATTTTCTGTAATGTACTGATAAACATTAGACTTTCATATATTTTAGATTCATTACACACAACTGAAGTAGTTCAAGCCTTTTATTGTTTTAATATTGATGATTGTGGCATACAGCTCATGAAAACCCAAAATTCCTATCTCAAAAAATTAGCATATCATGAAAAGGTTCTCTATACAAGCTATTAACCTAATCATCTGAATCAACTAATTAACTCTAAAAACCTTAAAAAGATTCCTGAGGCTTTTAGAAACTCCCAGCCTGGTTCATTACTCAAAACCACAATCATGGGTAAGACTGCCAACCTGACTGCTGTCCAGAAGGCCATCATTGACACCCTCAAGCAAGAGGGTAAGACACAGAAAGAAATTTCTGAACAAATAGGCTGTTCCCAGAGTGCTGTATCAAGGCACCTCAGTGGGAAGTCTGTGGGAAGGAAAAAGTGTGGCAGAAAACGCTGCACAACGAGAAGAGGTGACTGGGTCCTGAGGAAGATTGTGGAGAAGGACCGATTCCTGACCTTGGGGGACCTGCGGAAGCAGTGGACTGAGTCTGGAGTAGAAACATCCAGAGCCACCGTGTACAGGCGCGTGCAGGAAATGGGCTACAGGTGCTGCATTCCCCAGGTCAAGCCACTTTTGAACCAGAAACAGCGGCAGAAGCGCCTGACCTGGGCTACAGAGAAGCAGCACTGGACTGTTGCTCAGTGGTCCAAAGTATGTCATTCGGAAATCAAGGTGCCAGAGTCTGGAGGAAGACTGGGGAGAGGGAAATACCAAAATGCCTGAAGTCCAGTGTCAAGTACCCACAGTCAGTGATGGTCTGGGGTGCCATGTCAGCTGCTGGTGTTGGTCCACTGTGTTTTATCAAGGGCAGGGTCAATGCCGCTAGCTATCAGGAGATTTTGGAGCACTTCATGCTTCCATCTGCTGAAAAGCTTTATGGAGATGAAGATTTCATTTTTCAGCACAACCTGGCACCTGCTCACAGTGCCAAAACCACTGGTAAATGGTTTACTGACCATGGTATTACTGTGCTCAATTGGCCTGCCAACTCTCCTGACCTGAACCCCATAGAGAATCTGTGGGATATTGTGAAGAGAAAGTTGAGAGACACAAGACCCAACACTCTGGATGAGCTTAAGGCCGCTATTGAAGCATCCTGGGCCTCCATAACACCTGAGCAGTGCCACAGGCTGATTGCCTCCATGCCACGCCACATTGAAGCAGTCATTTCTGCAAAAGGATTCCCGACCAAGTATTGAGTGCATAACTGAACATAATTATTTGAAGGTTGACTTTTTTTGTATTAAAAACACTTTTCTTTTATTGGTCGGATGAAATATGCTAATTTTTTGAGATAGGAATTTTGGGTTTTCATGAGCTGTATGCCACAATCATCAATATTAAAACAAGAAAAGGCTTGAACTACTTCAGTTGTGTGTAATGAATCTAAAATATATGAAAGTCTAATGTTTATCAGTACATTACAGAAAATAATGAACTTTATCACAATATGCTAATTTTTTGAAAAGGACCTGTATATGTTATATTCATTGCTATAGGCTTTTAAGAAGCGTATGTGTGGTGAGTTCTAACTTTCACCCATTAATAAATACACTTCTAAAAATCTCATAGGAATGAATAGCTCTAAACTTACATCTTGATAAATCTGCCCTTAGCTCTAATACATTGACTAGGCAAAGAGTACACACACCAATATATTTGTCTCTGACTCCTGGATAAAGGGGGACAGATTGATAAGAGAAGGATATTAAAGATAATCTTGATTATTTCAGGAATGGCACATAATGCTGAAATGATTATATTTAGAAAGTGCCTTTAGATGCAGCTCATACTGAATATTTATTTTTGCTACACCTCCCCTTTAAAACAGCACAAGGACAGTTAAATACCATTGCTAAAGGTCATGGAGTACATTGGAGTAGATCTTCACTAAGTACATTTAGCACTTTACACATATAATAACTATCTGCAATCTTCTCATCTCAATGAACCTATTTCCAGCCAATGTGAAGCTTATTAGGAGGTGCTGCTGAAAGCAATTCTCACCTTAGCTAGTATCTATCTGCAGCCCATTTCTTTATATCTCCAACATGGCTTGTTTTGTACATGTGAAAAATAGACATCAGTGTTGATAGTTCCTATCTTGTGTCTTGAGATGTTTTTAATAACTTTTCTGGTTTCTGTCCCGGATTCCTCCATATTATGTGAAAACAATAGATGAGTTTCTTGTGTGCAAGGAAAATGGTGACCAAATATATGTATCATTTTTTTTCCAATGTAGCCTGAACTTATTAAAAAATGTAAACATAACAGGGCTCTGTTACCACTGGTACACATACTGAAACACCATAGTCCCATACACTAGATGCAAAGTGTGCTCTTCATCTTATACCACACAGATCTACAAGGTAGTCCTGTACAAACAAAGGGCACACATGCATCCTAGGTTATATCAACCAATGAATAAGCAGAATCCTGTTTTATTCTCACAATTCTTCCTGTTAGAGTTAGAGCTACAATATTTCCTGTGAGGTGTTCCATTTAGTTACTATATTGTATGTTATCCTTGTCTCTGGGTAAGGTTTGTATGGGTTTTGCTGTTTCCTCCCACACTACAAAAACAAATATAAAGCTCTGCATATGTAGTAGCACAATATAAATAAAGATAAAAACAGATGGAAAATCATTTCTTGATGCTTCTGACCCTTGTAATGCTGTGTAAATATGATAGGGAAACTGCACTGTAACCTCCACTGTGGCATGAGAATAATGAACAATCTCTGCAAAGCACTGAATAACCAGGCCTGTATTTTTGACGTAGTTGGCCAGCTTGAAGTATATTGCAATATATGGACAAACAATCCCTGTTTTGCTTAAAGGGGAGGGCATTTCTTAGTATCTTAATGTACAGAATGTCTTAATGTCCTTTATATATTTATAATGGGTGAGTGCAGAGGATCTCTTGTTGTTTGTATGTATTTTGTGGTCACAACCTCATTGCACCCCCGCCTAATGGTTTAAAATTTAGTGGTTGAGCACAACTTTCCCTTTTTTTTGCTATAGTTTATACAGGAGCAGTGGCCAGCTCCATGTTGTAGCTCCCACCCTTCCCAGCTGCAGTCAGGTGATCCCAGTGGAGCCAATAAAAGGGCAACCATATGGGGGTTTTAACCTTGAAAGCAAGAAAGTTGCAGGTAAAACTTAGTCCCTTTGCTAAATGTATATTGAAGCAGTAGAATTCTTAATTAATCGCATAAGTCAGTGTAGGACTGGCCAGAAGGGATGACTTTGACGCAGTTGGCCAGCTTGAAGTATATTGCAATATATGGACAAACAATCCCTGTTTTGATTAAAGGGGGGGGGGGGCATTTCTTAGTAGCTTAATGCACAGAATGTCTTAATGTCCTATATATATTTATAATGGGTGAGTGCAGAGGCTCTCTTGTTGTTGTTTCCACAAAGGCACAAGCCTTGTTCGGTTTAGGGGTGGAATGCCGCTCAGCTGTGCATAACAGGACATGCAGAAAACTTCAGTGCATCCCGTCCCTGCTGAAGGAGAAGAGGGGGCGGAGAATGGGGGTGGCCCTAAACAAAAGCGCTGTGCATAACATATCTGCCCTATATAAAAACAGATAATTATCATATGTTTTTAAACATCCAACTGCCAGGTTCCAAACATTAATCATTGAGCCCCATCCCCACTCACCTTTTTATTTTTTTCTGTGTTTAGATATAAGTAAAAGCAATTGCTGATATCAAGACTTGACACACACAGGTGAGTGGCTGGACTATTTCATGAACTTATCTAAATGCCCCAAACACAATGGGTCTATCTGAACAGACACAGGGGCCGATTCACTAAAGGTCAATAAAATGAGCGCTATCTTTAGCATGTGTTATAAATTTTATTGCTTCTTATTTTTTGCAACTTAACGCTCGATTCACTAAAAGGACACGCGCTATAATTAAGAAGTGATGTTCTTTGCATTACCTCGCGATGAGCGTTTTTCTTGTGTTATTATCCACTGCGTGCGTTATTTCCCGCTGCGAGCGATATATTTTGTTGCGTTCTATATTAGTGCACGATTTTACGCATGTAACCATTACTTTCGGAAAACTACTGTTCTGAAAATTACCATTTCCCTGAAAACTTGAGGCTGCATCACTCTAGGGCCAACACATACTTGAGTAAATCACACTGCAAAGTCCATATTGTGTTGCCACGTTTTCGTACTGTGTATTTTTTGCAACTTTTTCATACTTTGCGGCAAAAAGTGTGACAATTTGTGTGACAAAATCGTATTTGTCGTGCTGAGTACGAAAGTTTCGGATTCATTCAAGCTTCGGTATCATGGCTTTCCTTGAGCCAGGTTGGAGCTGCAGAGTGCCATTGAGCCCTATGGGAGACTTTCCTTGGGCTGGGTTGGAGCTGCAGAGTGCCATTGAGCCCTATGGGAGACTTTCCTTGGGCCGGGTTGGAGCTGCAGAGTGCCATTGAGCCCTATGGGAGACTTTCCTTGGGCCAGGTTGGAGCTGCAGAGTGCCATTGAGCCCTATGGGAGACTTTCCTTGGGCCGGGTTGGAGCTGCAGAGTGCCATTGAGTCCTATTGGAGGCTTCCAAAAACATGCACAGAAGGATCAAAGTCAGAAAGGTTTTCCCGCCGTTTACGATTGTTCAGATTCGAAAATTTCATGACTTTTGTATCGCCAATATGATATTATCATGACTAATACGATTTTTTCGTAAGCATTTTCGTGATATTTGCGATCATCAGAAATTATTGTATCTAAGCCGAATTTGACCCATTTTGGGATTCATTTGGGATGAATCAGTCCCTATATGTGTGTGGCCACTGTGGTCACAAATGAAGTTGTTTGGCCATTAGCTGAATATCCTACATATGCACTGAACCTATATATCTATAGTGAATGGGTGGTAAAGCTTTACTTTCGGTTACAGGAGCTGTTTATCAAAGCTATGTCATTATCTATTCTACCCTCAGTCTCATTTGTGATAGACTGCAAGTAATGTGTTGGATAATAAGGGATATTATCTCTTTCTTTGAATTTGTCTGTCCCTAATGAATACTTATTTGTACGGTAGAAATCAGCAGCTAAGAAAAAGAATTATGACAGGAAAGGTTATTTGTACTTTTAACACTTTTTAAGCTGAAAATAGTTTTTAATAATACTTGAATCCAACATGAAAAATTAGGATAAATTTCCTGTCATCTGCCTAAAACCCTAGATAATAATCATTCCAGAAATACATGTTAATTTAATGCAGTTAGCAATTAGGATTAACATATATTAGTATAAATTAAACCACATTTAAATTGCAGTCTCAGATGTCCTGTAGAGGACTGGAAAATATTACCTTGCATGTGATGTATTTGATGCAGTCCTTGACTAGATAATGCTGTGCATTGCAATGGAATACTTCTAACATGACAATCAAGTCGGCCTAAAGAATAAGGCTTTGCAATTCTGCCTCACACAAGTAGAATCAGAGGCATGCTTCTTAACATGAGAAAATATCCTATTATAAAATCTAGTTTAAAATGAAATGCAGTGACGGAGTCAGAAAGAATACATTTCCTCTAGCAGGATATGTATAGGAGCAACCGTAATCAATATCAAATTTAATTAGTATGCAAGAAAACATCTTAGAAATTGAATTTTTACAATTATGAGCCATAAATTGTGCACTCTATGTCCTAAATTTTTAAAAAATGCTTTGCCAGTGTATTGGCTGATATATACTTCTATATGTAAAGCAGATACAATGGCCATTATGGCCATACTTAGTTTGGCATTTAAGTATACAAGCAGGTCACTTCACCAATAATTACCAAACTTTGCATGCTTAGGGCCCAAGGACAGAGACAGAGGTGGGATGTTGAGGCAGGCAACCCTGTAGGTAATTGGTACATGTGAAAGGCAGACACCCTGGAGGGTATGGAGATGCTGAGAACTGAGCTTTTCAACATAGGACATCTGTCTATAGAAATAGCCATTATGGAAATAGCTCCTTGCATAATGGTATGGAATGTGTTCTTTTCACTTTTTAGTTGTTCTTCAAATAAACAAGAAAAATTGTTGCTCTAACTTACCTCGAACAAACAAAAAGTTGCAAAGATTTTTGCCAAGCTTCCTAGATATACACTCAATCTTCCATAACCCTTCCCAGTACATGTTACATCCCACTCCTTTTGAATTGCAAAATGTTTATAAATAATTGTGCTCAGTGTATTGTGCCTGATCCTGAGCTTTCAGAAACAGCCAGCACTTCACAATGCAATCGCTTTCAGATAAGCTAATGTTACTTCTACTCAGTGTAACTGGAGAAGTCAGGGGAGGACTTGGGTGTTTTACAATTAAGTGCTAGAGGAGAATTTTTAGAAATACAGGTCTCAGGGAGCTGTTGTCTTGTTAACTGCCTATTGTTCGGCTGCTGGGGGGGGCGGGTGAGGGAGAGGGGGTAATATCACTTCAACTTGCAGTGCAGCAGTAAATAGATTCCATTTCAAACATTTTAGTGTAACATCCCATACATGTACAAGTGTATCTCACCAAAGTAAACCTGCTATTAACTGATGCATTTTATTAAAAAAAAAAAAAACATTTTCCTGTGCCACAGAATGGCTCCATTTTTAGCATCTTGTAGTTATCAGAAAAATGAGGTCAATAATGTAAAACTATAAAATATGAAGACCATCTGAAAAATTTCTAAGAGTGGCACGTTCTTTAGCAAATTATCCTCCTAATAAAATGAAAAAGGAGTCCAGTTGCTTTCTAAGAATGGTTGTTATAGGTGCAAAAAAACAGATGCAAGGTGTGTAAACATATGTTAGTACAGGATACCTTTCGGAGCAGTTTTACCCATGAAACATAATTGTGGCACAAAAGAATCATATATTTTGCAATAGCATTTTTAAATGCTATGTTTCAGGAGACCACTTCTCCATTTTGGTTTTGTCTACATTCTATAACATGCTAAAGTTTACTTAAAGGTGAACTAGCCCTATAAGTTAGTAATCCTACATCCACACTTTTATTAGGTGCACTATAAATACTGTAACAAACAAAGGATCTGACAAAGCATGGCATACTCTATAGACTCAAAGTACATGTATTGCAAAATAACATATAAGACACAGTACCTGCAATATGCATAAAATCATCACACATACAGGGAACAGCAGCTTCAGTGCCTAATGCGTGGACAATACAATTAATAACCGCAATGCAATGTGAATGAAAGCCATAAAAAATGTATTATATACAACACCATCAGTGAATATATTGATAATTATGTAAAAAGAAGCAATATGCATCATTCTGCTTTTTGCCTTTACTAAAAGAATGCCCGAGTTTCTTACAGAAATCTGTAATATAAACACCTACAACATTGTATAATATAATTTACAAGTATTACACAATGGTGCTTGGTAATAAAAAAGAAACATAAGTAAGAAATATGGGATAATCACAGTCATAATTCAACAAATCGAATTGTTTTAATCTAATTGACTTCATGTTTACTTGATGAAAACACAGAAAACACAATTACCAAACAGTATTATTTCATTTTCTTATAGCTATATTACAGATACATAATACAAATATTTATATGTATTGTAAAATAAAATTAATGTTTCACAAGAATGTCCAGTACATGTAGATCTTTTCAATAAATGATATAATAATGATGACATACACATGCATTTACTCCATATATAAAAGAGCATCCTGATTACTAAGGTTTACTATAACCAAGGATTACCATCTCCCTTATGTTAAGGTTTAAATTAAAAAATAGCTTGCCATGCATTTCATATGCTTCATCAGGATATAAGCTTTAGTAGTAGGCAGGGTCATACTGGGGTGTGCAAGGCCCACTCGGCTACTAATCCAGGAGAACCTATGCCCCATTTAGGGCCTCCGCCGCTGACCTGCTCCCCCACCGCCAGCCCCTTTCCCCTGTGTGTGCAACTTACTTTTGCCACTATTGTAGGAGGAGGCCAGTGGGGGAGCAACAGAGGATTGCAGGAGGTCTGGGTCAGTGGGTCCCACTAGGTTTTTTTCCAGGTGTATCACTGGCACAGTCCAACCCTGGTCATAGGGATTTCAGACAAAACCCTGATTTTTTAGATGCAATGAATATTGAACAAAATGGGAGACCCATCATTTTTGTTAACTGAGAGAAAAAGTGGCTATATAAGGGAGATTTCAGCTGCCAATTCGGGTCCTTAAGACAAACTTGGCAGCTTATCTGCCCATGTATGAGGCCCTCTGACAGGCCGTCAGAGCCAATATCTGGCAAAAAATTGGACAGATGTCAATCAGACAGGTGTGTTTTTTTTTTTGTTGGATCGGGGCTGCGTTGGTTTATTGATGTGGTTCCTCACTACATCAACTGCATTAGCACAATATAGCCTACCCAAGGTGGGCATAATGGGGGAAAGATTTGCTAAATTGGCAACCTTGCCAAATGAGCCAATCTTACTATGTATGGCCACCTTAACATACAGCATATTTGTTTTTAGTAGAAAGACATTTTCCATATAAACTGCATTAGGTTAGTAATTTGATTTCTTTTTTTTAACTTAACCATAAAAAAGGTAGATAAAAAAGTCCATGTGCTATACACTGTATAATGATTACTATACACAGATATGCTAATCTTCTGTTTATATAATTACTGTTTAAGACTTTTATTTATTTTCAAAGCAGGCTGTATAGGTTATATGTGTATTAAAAAGATGTGTTTTGCATTAGCCTTCAATAATAATGAAAACATTCATTACAATACCAACTTTAGTACCGGTTGATTTGACACATGTAGCTAAATGAATATACAATTTTTGCCTCTAGCAATTACTCTGAGCTGTCGGCCAGGGGAATAAGCCTTTTCGTAGCAACAGTAATATGTCAGTCTTTGCATTTGCTGAATAAAAGTGCAATAGATACGTTAACCTGTATTACTAGTGTCTGAAAAGAGTAAGCAAAGAAGTGGGAGAATTGATTCGAGAGCTGAACCTTTCTATGGAGGGGTATCCAGTTGAAGTCGCCACAATAAATGAAAAGAAAGGAGCCTATGTAAATAATCCTGCTTAGGTGAAAGAGAAAAGTTTTAAGGGGATCTAAAAGGGTTCCACATTCCCCAAGGCTTTCTACAGCAGTTAGCCCTCACCTAAATACACGTGCAAGTATGTTTGCCAATAGGAATCCTGTTAACCTGCATATAAACAAAAACAGTATATTTAACAAAAAAGGAAAGGGGAAAACTAAAAAAAAAAAAATGGGGGAAAAGAAAAAGAAAGCAAGTAAAAGAAACCATAGGTACTCAGAGATAGTTTTAGCTAATACAGGAATCTGATCCTAATGTATAGCAGTTATTGTGTACAGAAAATAACATGATATATATCCCCATATATATCCCCAATCCCCAAGACTCACAGGAAAGTTTTATTATATATTTATAATTAACTAATAATGTCTTACCTATGGATTCACTCCCTGAGTTTTTTATACTCATAAATTAAGGGGCTGATTTACTAACCCACGAATTCGAATCCGTATTGGAAAAATTCCGATTGGAAAACGAACATTTTGCGGCTTTTTCGTATTTTTTGCGATTTTTTCGGTGCCTTTACGACTTTTCGGAAATTATCGCAACTTTTTCGTTACCAATACGATTTGCGCGAAAAAACGCGAGTTTTTCGTAGCCATTCCGAAAGTTGCGATTTTTTCGTAGCGTTAAAACTTGCACGAAAAGTTGCGCTTTTTTCGTAGCGTTAAAACTTAAAAGGCGCCCGTTTTGCGCAAGTTTTAACACTACGAAAAAATTGCAACTTTCGGAATGGCTACGAAAAACTCGCGTTTTTCCGCAAAAATCGTATTGGTAACGAAAAAGTCGCGATAATTTTCCGAAAAAATCGCAAAATACCGATCATTACGAAAAAAACGCAATCGGACGCATTCGGCCCGTTCGTGAGTAAGTAAATGGGCCCCTAAGAGTGGTACTTAAGTGGTACTGGGAGGTTTTGCCAGGAGCACATAGGTAGGCCCAGATATCCATATATTTTGGTACCTTATTTTGTATTTGTGCTATTGCACCTTCAAAGCTCATGTTTCCAATCAGTCTCTTTCTGATTAGAGACTGATTAGATGGAGGTGTTGTTTTTCTCCAATTTGCCGATATTGTTATACGTGCAGCAGTTAAAACATGATTTGAACGTTTCTGAGCATGGTTTGGAAGATCTTTCAGTGGTTTTCCCAGTAAGAGGGTTAAAGGGTATCTAGGTATAGGTTTGCGGGTAACCCGGACACTTCCTCCCAAAACTGGGACAAGTCCAAAACAGGTCTTGACATCCTCTCCAGCATGTGTTAGGGAAAAAAAGGAGAATTTATTCACTCTTACAGGGGTTTGGTACCACCACATTATAATCTTATAGATCTTTTTGCTTTACACAAACTGCTCCTGGGCAAACTTAGTGCCTTTCATTAAATATGGGGGATAGAATCCAATGCTACAGAGTTGATTATTCAATTTTGATGTTACCGTAATTGTGCTGTTTTCTGAGCTGCCATGAAATGAGAATCTAAATTAAAGGGGATGTTTACCTTTAGACCAAGGTATATTGAACAGCCTCTGTCAGAAAAAAAACATTTTTGTGATTCATCTTTATTTTTATATTTTAAATGTTTGGTTTTGAATCTACAGACCAGGGCCAGCGCTGCTAAAACTCACCGATCTGCTCTCTGCTCTCTCAATACAGAGCTGTCAACTTTGTGAAGTCAGGTATTGGGGGATGGAATTGGCCATGGCCTATTTAGACAATGAACATGGCCTATTTAGTTAGGGGTATAGCCTACTGTAAAATGGGCATTTTGCACTCTGAATTTAAAAAGATAGTAAAAAAAGAAGTAACAATAAGATTGTAGCCTCACAGAGCAATGTTTTTGTCTGCTGGGTCAGTGACCCCCATTTGAACACTAAAAATGGTCAAAAAAGAAGGCAAATAATGAAAAAAACTATTAAAAAAAATTAGCGTAAAAACCAATTAAAAGCTGCTACAACTTGGTGAACTACCCCTTTAAAAACATATAGGAGACAGGGCCGCTCTTGCCATGAGGCAAGGTTCTCAGCAGACAGCAGTGAGTGGCCAGTTACCAGGGGCAGAAAAAAGCCTTCCCTCTCCCGCTTCATTAACGCCATTTATCTAATAAAGCTTAACATATCTAATGCAGAATGTCCTTACAACAAGCATTTTTTTGCATGCTCTGTATAAAGTACTTCAATAAAGGAACAATTTTCTGCATTGATAAAAGTAATTTATCAAGGTCTGATATGTGTTAAAGCAAAGCAGGATAGTGCATTAAAACTTCAGCAGAAGCATGAAATCAGCTGACTTGGAAAAGTAAAAAGGAACATTATGTCTTAATAAATGTGGTGCATTTTCCATAGACCCTCAATGAGACTAATGCCTAGGCCAGCAGCAGGTAATAAAAGGAATAAACTATAATATGCAATAATATTTTGTTTTTATTCAAGTGAAATAGAAAAGAGAGAAAATAGAAATATTATGAGGAACTATATATTATAAAACTGCAATATCAAGATGCAAATTGATGCCTTTTACAGAATTTAAAGCACTATTTAATTACACGCTATGCAATATGTGAATACTAAACTAAATTAAAGGCTGAAATAAACAGATGGGTTTTGAATATTATTTTCCTGGAAGTGTATGAATAACATGGGGATAAAAAGGAGTGATGCGGTACGCCTTATGGCAGCAACATCTGTCTACAGAAGTAAATTAGGTAAATATATTAATATAAGGAATTCTAATTTTCTAGTTTGGCGGTAGGCAACTTTTGGCACTGTAGCTCACACAGATCAGCAGCAATCAAATGGTTGGAAGATGTTGTTGGCTACAGTAGAACGACTGCTGAGGTGCCAAAACTCGCCACTCCAACAAAAGACCAGCTCAGTAGTCTAAAGAGACCATTCTATATACAGTATGTGTCAAGTTCCCCAAAAAATACTGCTTTGGAACACAGTGAACTCTTTTCAAATCTCAGACCTAATACTAACATTGTTCACATGGCTTAACCAATTTAGAAAGAATAATACTAATTAACTGCAAAACTATAAACATAAATGGTATATGGTGCAATATTGACAGCAAAGGGTAGCCTTGAACCACCAAGCAAAAAACACAATGGGTAAAGACAGCGTTCAAAGTACAGAAAACAAATGTGATGCACCTATTTTTTGCACTTTGCACACTGCCTTCCCCCATTTTGAGAGGGTGGCCAAAGGAGTAATAGTACGCCAGCAAATGTTGACAGTACATCAGCTTAGTAAGTCACAGCACCAGGGCACTAAGCCCTAAGGAACATGTGAGATGGGCTAAAACTTGTACCTTGGGCTGCACTGAAATGCCCCCCTGTTGGATGATCCAGTGTTAATTCAGTGTTGGAAAGAGAAGGAGAACCTCAGGTTCCTGGAACCTTTGGCAGCTCTACAAGGTGCTGGTGGGACAGAGGGTGCCAGCTCTTGCTCTGTGATGGTGAACAAAGGCACATGTTAGAGGGGTTCCTCACTGCTACCCTATAGGACTATAGCCAAACTCTCCATGCTGAACTGCTGCTGGTAATGATTGTGATTGTTATTTTCAGTGCTGCATAGGGACTTGGGTCCCTAAATTTTTATTTCCTTCATTTAATAAAAGCATTGAGGGCGGCTGCATTTTATTATTAAACATTAATGATCAGCAGGACTGCTAAAAAGCAGCCATAGTCATTACTCTATCTGCCTCTTCCCATAGATTTACACTGTAGGAAAACAGTAAAAGCTGAAAGAACTTCTACTTAAACTGTCACCATAATTTATAACTGTTTACAACAGCTAATTAAGCGTGCTTAAATGTATAATATGCATGATGTTCTGCTAAGGTGAGAAGAGACAGTGACAGGATTTAACTGTTGCCTGTCCACACTGTATCTAAATAAGTGTGCTCATTATCTTATATAAAAAGATGTAAACTATGGTGGCATGTCCAGCAAATGAAAGAACCGTTAGAGTTATTCCACAGTGCTCATCTACAGGAATCAGCATGGGGAACTAGAGGGTAAATGTAAAGATGTGGATCTAAAATCATTATTATTTTTAATATAGTATATAGTGCCAGCTACATAAGCAGTGCTTCTGTATTTATAATAAGCCAGCTGCCAGGGGTGTTAAAATTATTTAACAAACAAGGGTTATAGAATAAAAATAGAACACTAAACACTTGAACACTTGAAAAAAACAAATGGTCAATCCTGTTATACATGCCCCATCACTCAAATGAGAGTAGAGAATGGAATCTATTAAGGAAAGTATGGAGAAAAAACAAAAAAATTGGGAAATGGAGGGTGAAAGTTCATGTTAAAGCTTTACTTTTCTGGAATATTTACCTAAAAATACATAGCTTTAAAGATAAAGTTGCAAGGAAAGGGGCTCTCCCAAATAGCACAAAATGCCCTGCTCTATTGCCCTGACTTTTGCCCAGTGCAAAACTCTTAGCTTGGCCTTTCCCTACAGATTCAAAGTGGAGCAAATGTTCCTGCTTATTAAATACCCCCAAGCAAACATCACAATAGGATTCTTATATTCTCTATTACGCTATTACGTTAAACAGCCTTTCACTCCGGCTTTTTTAGATTACATTTTTGGCTAACTGACTATGTTGAAAATGTTTTTATTGTGCACAGCCTATCATTTCACCCAGCACAATTCACCGATATTTTTCACTTTGTATTTTTTTTATTACAACTTTTGCTGGCGAAATTAATTTTGTAACCACATTATCTTTGCATTCAGAGAATTCAATTTATACTACAAAAATGCTTCAAATGTTCAAAATTCATTTTGTTTGGGCAAATTTACATTTATGACTATAAAACTTATTCTGTGTAGACAAAAATAATTTTTTTTGTATAATACAAAAAATATGTACTCAGTACCAACAGAACCTTATGTGAATTTTGACTCATCAAATATAAAATAGAAATTTACAAAATACACTGCAGAAATATTAGGGTTGTTCGGTGTGGGAATAGGATTTATAAACAATATCACTCAAAAATAATTCAGGAAGAGAGAAGTAGAGGGAGAAAAAATTACGACTGATATACAGTATACATAAAAAGTTCTCATTGTTCCTAAAATGTGGTCTTATAACTGTGGTCTTATAACATTCCTAATGGGTTCTTCATAATGGAACTCACTGTCATATTCTATAAATAGCAGCACATTATAATCTATGTGAAATAAATAGCAGAACACTGTTAGCTTGTTAAAGCCATTAACATTCTTGTTGTGAGGGAAAAGTGTATAACTGCAGGGCCCTGAAAGTTTGTTTTTTTTATGAAAGCTTAGATGCAAACTTCTTATTTTTAAAGTTCTCTGTATTTTTTCATCCTCCAGAAAAGCTGGAGGTCTGACAATGATAAACAGGGAATCAACAGCCTCCTGTGGTTTTGCTTTTGTAAAGTGCAGTTTAGCATAAGTACTAATAGAAGTAAACAGTTCATTTAACAGCCCTGAACTGTGCTATGCTGTTATCCAAGCGAAGTGCAAGTGTATTTTTAACATCAAATCCACCTGCAACCATATTCTTGAACCAAACTGCACAATATTTATATTTATATATATATATATATACACACACATAAAATAATAACCGTCCGTAGCCGGCACACGCTTTCTCAAGGTCCTAATGAGGACCAAAACGTCGGTTTTAAACAATATGTTTTCAATAAATTTTTGAAGGGTGTGCCGGCTACGGACGATTATTTTCTGCATACTCATATTTTGGCTGTGCACCCCATGGAATATTGAGCCTTGGAGTGCTGACACTATTTGGATTGATATATATATATATACATATATATACACTATATAAATACAAATATATTTAGAGTTCCCTAAATCATTATTCAAATCCTACTCTGAGTTTTGTGCTTTAATATTTTCTTTTGATTCCTTTAAACTTGTGTGACATTGGTTATGTTAGAAAAAGAAATGGTTGTTTGTATTCAGATGCTATTTTAGGGAAGCTCTAAGGTTACACAGGGGAAAAGTAACTGCCCTAATGAGCATGTAGTTAACTTGCAATTGGCCTTCACCACATTTTCTAGACAAAAAAAAAACATAGGCGAGGGAATATTATTCAAGTTACTTCTCAAAGCTCGCACTGCAAATAAGGAGACATATGAGAGTAAAGGTGCACTCAATAGCCACAAAAACTCACATCAGGAAACAAGTGGCCAGTACACGCTGTCAAGAATCCAAGGGGGCGCTACAGGCAACCAGGCAGGGAGACTAGGAAGGTACTGTACTTGCAAACAGGAACACACTTTATTAAAGCATAGGAAGGGCAAGGCAAGCAGGGCAATTACTTTATCAAATAAACAGTATGCCAAAAAATATTTTGAAATACGTCAAATGCATTGAAGGACTAGTTCAGTGTAAAAATGAAACTGGGTAAAATAGATAGACTGCACAAATATGGTTAGTTAGCCAAAAATTTCATTTTGAAAGGCTGGAGTGGGCATATTTGTAACATAGCACAGCACTAATTCCTGTTTTAAAGCTCTTTAAGCTGTTAGCAGTCAGTAACCAATCAGTGACTTAAGGGGGGTGGGTGCATATGGGACATATCTGTTCAGTTAGTTTGCATTTAAATCTGACCTGTGTGCTTACAAACTAACTGGGCACTTATGTCCCATGTGCCCCCCCCCTAAAGTCACTGACTAACTAAGAGTTTAACGAGCTGAAAGTAAGAAGTAGTGTTCTGGCTATTATGTAAGACATCTGACCATCACCTACACTGCCAAAAATGAAATTTCATTTTCTCAAATCTAAAGGGGTGGCCTCTGGTTCTAAAACTGCACTGTATACTCAAGTTGGGGACTTACCAAGAATGTATAAATAGGCAAAACTATGGTTTCATCCCTTACGTTAATGCCTTTTTTTAAGTAAGACAGCACTTTCTTTGTTTTAAACTCACAGTTACAAAGTAAAATCCTTCTCAATTATGGAGGCCTCCCAACAAAATACCATTGCAGCCCCCCCAACAAATAGCCTTGCATTTATCAACATTAAACCTCATTTGCCAATGTGCTGCCCAGTTCTCCAGTTTAGCTAAACTGGCAGTATCCTCCATGGAACCTATAGTTTCGTACAATTTAGTACATCAAAACGGAGACAGTACTTTCAACTCCTACTTCAAGGTCAATTAATAATCAAATAAAAAAGCAAAGGGCAATAACAAACCCCTGTGGCACTCCTCTAACAACACTGGGCTAATTAAAAAATTGTCTTTATCAAAGTACAAATATGTTCAATATTCCTTAATTTAACAATTTACCTTCTGTGTGATGTATCAAATCCAAAATCTAGGCAGATGACATGCCCTGCAACCCCTAGGTTTCTGCTCACCTCCTCTTACAAGGCAATTATATTTGTCTGACAAGATCTGTTGTTCATAAAAACAGCTAAACCCACTTTAATGCGAAAGAAACCTGGATACTCTGGCATAAACAACTTGTGATTTACACCTGCATTTACCAGGTGGCAGCAGTTTAGCTGAGCAATAACAATGTTCGTGACACTAATAAAGACAGGACTGACAAAGCTTCCAACAATGTTCTGTCCATTGTGCATTAACCTTTTATGTGTCATACATATTAAAAAATGTTGCATGTAGCGTTTCAGAAGACACATTAGAAGTAAGAGAGGCTGGACATGTTTGTGGATATACAGGCCACTTTATCAAAAAACTTAACATCACCCCTTAAGATGGGCATACACGAGCAGATTTCGGATGCTGATAGCCCCTTTAGTGTTATAGAATAAAATTCTATACTGAAAAATTGATTTGTTGGATCCTTGTCCAATACCATATAGATATTACAATCAGATGTCTTCCTGCTTAAGGGTAGCCTAAAACATCAACTGACTCCTCCCTTGTTTGCACCTTTGATTACAACTGACTTATCACTGGCCAGATGCCTTAAAGCCACCCTAACTTCACCTGTCAAATTATTATGACTTACAAGAGAACAAGTTCTGTAATTATCAAAGTGTGGAATAAATAAATGCCAAAACTATGGATTGTGTAAAAATCACATTTTAATTGCAGACCAGAATGGCATTGCAGTGTGCCACTGTATACTGGAATGCTGGAATCAGATGCAAGTAGCTGCAAGAACAACATTTGCCGCTTATAAAATACACAAAACAGTAAATTTACTTTTATTTTGTAGGGTTTCCTGGCCAAAAGGATTCACAAAATAAACAGGTAGGTATGGTCTAATTTATCATTTGTATCGATTTCTGTGTTACATATCATTTAGTGTAAAATAGATTAAAAGACTATAAAGGTAATTATCTAAATTGAAAATCTTATTTAAACAATTTTAAAAAAAGACTAGCAAAATTGCATTTTTTTCATAGGAAAATTCCATTTAGAAGGTAGGCAGTGTAATTTTAAAATAAGTTGACCGTCTAATAGGCTCTGTTAAGACTTGTGCTTTTATACAAGAACAGCTTAAGCACATTCAAGGTTACCAGCTATTGTGAGTCACTAGCATTATTGCAGAATACAATAGGTATATGTTATTACTCTTGCCTGAACAACATTTTTTTCTAGCATTGACTGCCTGCTATTTGAATTAATAATGTGAATGTAAATGTGTAATGCATATGTTGTAATTAAAGCTAATGTAAAGGTCATATAATTGCAAAGTAAGACTGACACATCCTATAACAGGAATTTGTCAGAATTACTTCTAATGAAACACCTCTACGTTCTTATTTACCTCAATGCACTCAAATTGATATTGTCGTTTTACAAAAGGATTTTGTTTTTGTTTGCTCCAAACATGCCTTCTGGCTGAGGGCTGAGCAACAGCAATAATCCACTGTACAAAAGAGAAAAAAAGAAAACTATACTATCTACATCTATAGTGGAATTATCTAGTCTGCAAAAAGCAAAACAGATTAAATGAGTCATTAAGACCTTGAGGCACCATAGTATCCAGTGAAAAACCTGATGGATCCCTCGTAGTGATGAAACATTGATTGTGTTCAATACAGCGCAGTACAACAAGTGTAATTTCTTTGCCAATTCTTATGATGCTGTTATGGTTTAAAAATCTGCCTTTTAATTTCTGCACTGTTTTCCCAACAGAATTAAGGCCACAAGAGCAAACAATAATATATACCACATAAGTGGATTGACAAGTGATTTTGTGTCTGTGGATGTGAGAAGGATGTTCCCACAATCATGCTGTTACATAAACAAGAACAATTCATACAGAACAATTCAAACACCTATAGTTGCCCACCTTAGGTTTACTCAGAAAATGTTCCACAGTGTAGTGCAACCTGTTATTAGCTTGAGATTTTTGCAATTATTGTAGGCAAACATAGGGGTCTCCTGACATATAGCTCCAATGAGAGCATCATCTTAAATGTAATGCCAGTGTTTCAGCCAGATGTGCCTGTTATGTATTTAGTTTGATATTTAGCCAGATAACCTGTGGAGCATTTGTTTCTCTGAATCCAAAAATGATATATTCATTGCACCATTAACAGGGAATAAGCACAGAATTACATCACTACCACCATTACCTCACATCACATCAAGTTTGAGACTCAGGGTGGCATAGACTGGAAAAAAATATCTAACTTATGTTTATGTGATGGAAATAGGATGGGCCAGTGCAACTAAGATGCATGTATAAGCCCTAAACATTAGTATAGGGTTCTCCTGCAGTAACCAAAAGGCTACCTATCAGGAGAGGAGGGTCAGTTTTGTAACTGGGGAGGCTACCTATCCATTAAATGGGTTTCCACCCCTTCCAATAAAGGATTGGTTATACCATTTAGAACATGTAACAAGTTAAACAAAAATAATTCTGGGAATTAATTCCAATCTACTCAAACTTAATGATTTGTTTGTTTAACTACAAGTTAATAATACAGACAAAGAAAATGTATCAAGACTAGTAAAACCACCGTTTTCTTTAATGCCTATGGAAAAAGTGATAGTAATTTAAAATGCATGAGGTTTTATCTATCTAAGGGTCCTGCACTGGTTAGAAGGGACATTTAAGCACACTATTCTGTGTGTTGTAAGGAAATGTTTCGGATACTGGTGTACTTGATGCACTGTTTCCTAAACTGCCAAACTATATCGTTTACTACTTTTACTAAATTCCTTATGACTCTTTGCTTTGTGGAAACTGTATCTTCAAATTTCATTCAGATAGATTGCCATTTAGGTTATAAAAGTATCTGTAAGGCATCAAAGCCAGCATTTGAAAAGCAGCAATGCTAACATTTAAAACATGCCAAGGCCAAGATTGCATTTTGAATCCATTTATATATATGAATAACTTGTTTTGCTGGCATTTATCTTAATAATGCCACCAAGTCATGAGAATGTCCTTTATTACTACCTTTTTATTTTTATTTCCTTTTTATTTCTCAAGTACCTATGCTTACTGTTTCATTGTCAGTTCATTGCTTGGCTTTTTATTAATTATAACCGATTGAATATGGATTGAACAAACTGTACTGAGAGGAAAAGTTAAAGAAAAATTAATGGATGTGTCTCGGTTGACTGGACTACAAAGTAGCATAATCACTTACTAAGCCACACTGCCGCCATCAGAAACTTTGGGGCCCCATGCAAGTTATTAATATGTGGCCCCCCAATAAAACAAGTGCGCAGTACTAAAACTTTGGCCATGCCCCTGGTTTGTGCAATATAAGCAGCTGATGTTACTCTATAATAAGCAGTTCATATACATTTATTGAACATTGATTAATGTGCTAATAAATCATTCAGTTTATAGGGGGTCAGTGGAGTTTGCCCAAAGTTTACCCCTTCGCACCACTGCTCTGCGCTGCCATTACTTGATATGGAAGGCACATAAGTTTTTGCATAATTTATGTAAAGTGCATATGTTTAGGGGCCCAATAATATTGTTGAGGGCCCAATAACTAATCAATAGTAGTTCAGAAAGTAGTTGGGGGGGTCAGTGAAGTTTATAGTTAAGTTATTAAGTTTCTTTGAAAGTGGCATAAACATAGGGGCCCAAAAATGTTGCTGTGGAGCCCAATAACTAGTCATTCCCATGCTAGAAAGTTGATATAGGAGATACTTATTATAATGATAAATAGATCCTAATATAAAAAGCTAATGTTTCTCTATAATAACCCATCCATATAAATAGTTAAAATGAATAATTAATGTGCTAATAAGTCAGACAGTTCATTGAGAGCAGTGGAGTTTACCTCAAGTTCTTAAATTCATTGGTGGTCAGTGGAGTTTGCCCCTGCCTGCCTCTGTCACAGTTCTCTGCATTGTCTTTTGCTTCATACACAAGATACTTACATTTCTATGTAATTTGCGTAGTTTTCATGGTAGTGTTTGCATAAGTTATGTCAATTGTGTAAAGTTTTATAGGTAACATGCAATTTGTATAAGTTTTGCAAGGAAGAAGTTTTCATGGGGCCCTGCTCAACACTACCCCCTCCCCCCCCCCCTCGAAGGTGGCTCTGCTAAGCCCTGTTCCTTTTTGGGGTCTTTGACTGGGGGGGTCCTGTCTACCTTAAAGAGGACAGATTGGGGTGTACAGAATAATTGAATTCACTAGGGTTTGCATCATAACCTCAAAGTGTTTTTTAGTTTTGATTTTTTTTTAATTGGAACTGTTGCCATCTCAGTAGTATCAGCAAGCACACTCTTAAGTAGAAGCCTTAAAAAGAATATGGCTAGATATGCAGTATTTTATAAGTTTTATAAATCAACTTACTAAACTGTACACTTCAGCAGCAGTACAGCAATAATCCATACCTTCAAAGTTATCATCTTGGATCTTGGCAGGTCATCCTTTGAGTGCCAGTGACACTGCACATGCTCAGTCTACTCTGCCAGTAAGAAGCTAAGCCTAGAGGTCTTTAGAAATAATCAAAGCATCATCAGAAAGTGAGCTTACATCTGTCATAGGAGCTGGTGTTACAGAACTGTTTTTTTTTTTTTTTTTTTTTTAATTTTTATGACACACTTGTCTCTTTGCTGCCATAGAAACAATTAATCTGAATTAATTAAGTTTGTTGGTTTGAAAAACCAACGTATTGTTCTTTGACTTGAGCTAATAATCATATTTCACCCATTTATTGGTTTAAATTCAAACTGCTGCCATTCTTTAAATATTAATGCCAGGGTCCCTAAACTTTGCCACTGGGTAACTGCAGTTCCAGGTTGGAAAATGTGGGCGGAGCCACCAACCATCAATCAGATGTCAATCATTGACTTTCAGTGGGGAAATTTAAATTGCTGCCATTCGGACACTATTAAAACCAGAGTCCCCAAAATTTACACAATGTTTTTTACTATATATACGCAGTCCAATGTTAAAGAAACTGGGTGGAGCCAACAACAGCCAATCAGGTTCCATTCAGTGACTTAATATATTTAAGTTTGTTCTCAAACTTCCCCTTCTAGTTACTAATTAGCTTTGTATTGTAGAATTTATATTCCATGTATACAGTATATTGTGCATATATAGTCCCTAAACTCAGTAACTGAAAGCTGAATAGAGCATGAGCAGTGAATTAGAAGAAAGGGAGATGGGGAGCTACTAGAGGTATCTTTAGGGGCACATATCTTTCCTGTTAAAGGGCTGAGGTTGCCTTGGGCTGGTACAGAAGCACAAAACATAGAGCATATATAATTTCTATTACACATATATTATACACAACCATATCTAAGGGCTGGTGGCTGGTTCCTAGAAACCTCATCAGATTATTTACAGGAAGATGGTGCACAGGAAAGCTGTTTACTATATTTTAAATTACCTTTATTGCTTCCATTACTTCTTTCTGCAGTATCCACTGTGATTTGTATTCTGACTGTGTTCTGCTGAACTTAAAGAGATACTGACACTAAAAATGAAACCTTTTATTACATCTATCCTAGCATTGTCTTTGCATGAGCTTTATAATTTTGCCATAAAAAGTATTTCTTGATGCTTTTACATTACCTATCTGATCCCCCATGTTCCCCTATAAGGGGGCTGCCATATTTGTGCCGCAGGAGGCCGTTAGCACTAGAAGCTATAACTGACAGGCTGTGGAGGGACAGTCAGGTTGGTAAAACAGTCAGGTTTAAGAACTTCAAGTAGCAATTGCTTATAAAAGCAGCCCTAGCAGCAAAAAATAATAAACATGACCTATAGGTAACTTTTTATGTAGATTCATCATTTAATTTTAGTTTTTTTGTCAGTATCACTTTAAGCCTTGTTTTCCTAATGACTTGCATCTCTTCATCTATATCTGCCATTGTCCTTCTAGGTGTCAGGATAAGTATCTATTCCTAGAATATATTTGATTTAATTTATATTTACTACTGTGTATTACATGGGGACAGTGTCCTTTTTATTAGGTCCGTGTTTTTAACAAACCCCTTAGGTACTATTTATATTCATCTTGACAAGATGCAAATTAAATGGACTTAAGACTAAATGCTATTATCAGTTATGTAAGCACCATTATGATCATTACCATTGTCTCTTGTTTAAGAACACTTGCAGAAATGATCCCTTACTACTAGAATGGAAGAAGGTTAAATGTGTACTTCAGGGTACTTGTAAAGAGGATGTGTCATGTCCCTAAATATTTTAATATTTGCTTGGCAGTACTGTGTCAAGTGCTTTTTTAATATTTAGTCATATTTGTGTTTGTTTTGTTGCAGCTCTTTGTTCTTAAATCCTTTCACAATCCTACTGCAGCCTTTGTAGGCTAAACATCAATCTGCTGAGTGTTTTTGTTCCTTCCCTATTGAAAACACATAGCAAAAGAAATGATAGTACTGGGAAGTATTGGAATTTAGGCTCATTGAAAAGCATAAAAGATAAATAGAAATAGTAAGAGAACACATAATGGTTGATTCACTAAAGTGCGATAAAACAAGCGCTATTTATAGCATGCGTTAAAAATTTTATTGCGTCTAATTTTTTTGCGTCTTAACGCACGATTCACTAAAAGTATATTTGCGTTAATTTAGATGCGATGCTGTTTGCGTTTTTTGAAGTCGCGAAGACTATTTTCATGCGGTATTCGATGCAACGCGCACTTATTAACACAGCACGCTACTTGTCGCGCCCACTAATTAAAGCACGTGCGCTACGTATTGCACGCACGCCATATTAGCCATACACACCATTACATTCGTAAAACTACTTTTCTGAAAATGACCATTTCCCTGCAAACTGGAGGCTGCATCACTCTAGGGCCAACACATACTTGAATAAATCACACTTCAGTCCAAGTCCATGTTGTGTTGCCAAAAGCTCATGAACTGTACTTTTCTATAATTACTGCCTGCCCCAAGTAGGTGTTAATTTTCGCACAGACTAATGCAATATTTAGCGCGTCTAAGGGGGAGATTTACCAAGACCTGAACACTCGGGGCGTTCGGAAAGGCTCTGCCGCTGTTTACAATGGTTCGGTACGAACATTCCGTGACTTTCAGATCGCCAATACGATATTATCGTGACTAATACGATTTTTTCGTAAGCATTTTCGTGATATTTGCGATCTTCAGAAATTTTCGTTTCCAATACGATTTTTGCCCATTTGGGATTCGAACTCGTGTTTTGATAAATCTGCCCCTAAGTGGTTGTGAATCATGTATTAGTATTATTTCAACGTGAGAATTAGCACAATGCGGTAAAATTAACGCATTTGTTTGCACGCTATTTAACGCACGCAATATGCAACTTAACGCATGCGATAATAATTTAGCGAATCGTGCGGTTTTATTTCGCGTCAATTTTAACACAAAAAAGCATGCGATAAGCGTTATCGCACTTTAGTGAATCAACCCTATAATATTTATGCTATACTATATATAATATATTAATATACATATATATTTATATATATAATATATATAATATATATATATTGATGCTCCTTAGATAGGTGTAATGTGTTCCCCACACACACCTCTGGTATTTTGAATATATATTATGTAGCTCTCAGGAGCTGAGAAGAGAAATTCCAATGAAGGAGTGTTGCCTACAGCACATAATGTGAATATTTGTTTTAGTGCCTAGAGTGGAGCAGTGATAAATATAATACCTTAAATATCAATCCTCCTTCTACCAAATGGATTATGTTAGGGAAGATATTAATATGAACTGAAAAATCTGTGTGTCACCCTATTTGTGTTCTTTTTATGTAAGTTTTCTCTAAGCCACTCATTATTTTTTGTGTCTGAACGATGCGCAAGTTAGCAGGCAGTTGAGGGGTGGAATAAAAGACTGCATACGTTTTGCCCCTTAGTAATACAGTGCTGCAGAATGCGGGCAGTGCTATATTCATTAGGGCTGCGCTCTAAAATGGAAAACAGAGACTTGAAGCGGTGCATAACTACAGCGTGAGCAAACTTTGCATTGCAGAGGGAACAGTAAGGCCTTAATTAATGAGTGGTTTTAATATACTTTGGTAGAATGTATAAAAGTCCAACATATAATTGTTTGGGGCCCTAAATTGAATTTGCTGTGGGGCCCAGTAAGCAATTTAGGAACTTAGGAAGGAAGTGTGCAAAGTGTAAGAAAATTGCCGATTTTGGATGTATTTTGTACTGTAAACGTTGCCTGCACATAAACATATGACCTTTAATATTGCTGCACCCACAAACTGAAAAATGTAATTGGCGCTCTGAAATATGTTGGGGGCTGCCACAGAAAGTGATATAGCCTTGTTCTGCTTAAGTTGCTTTTGTTCAATAATGAGGTAAAATAGCAAGTGCTGCCCATGCACATAGGTTCAGACAATATAGCACTGGGTAATTCCTATATATTTCTGGGCATGTTGCATAAAAATGTAGTACAGGTATGGGATCCCTTATCCGGAAACCCATTATCCAGAAAGCTCCGAATTACGGAAGGCCCATCTCCCATAGACTTCATTTTATTCAAATAATACAGAATTTTAAAACTGATTTCCTTTTTTTCTGTAGTAATAAAACAGTAACTTGTAATTGATTCCAACTAAGATATAATTAATCCTTATTGGATGCAGAACAATCCTATTGGGTTTAATTAGTGTTTTATTGTTATTTTAGTAGAGTTAAGGTATGGAGATCCAAATTACAGAAAGACCCCTTATCCAGAATACCCTTGGTCCCAAGCATTCTGCATAATAGGTCCTATACCTGTAGTAACAGGTGGAAAGTTTGCTCCTAATTTATTGAACCATGGCAACCAACTGAATATCTCCTTGTGAAAAAAAGAATAATAAAAGCAACATGCTTAGTATGATTTGCTAAGCCTGTATATTTTACACCAAAAGACCACCTTTAAGAAAAGAAATTTACCTTCCCATTCTTGTCTTTGCAGTCTGTATATATACACAGCAGGAAATAGCCTCTCCAGCAAATTATATTACTTTTTCAGTTATTTTATGCTATTTGCTTTATGTATCTCTCTAATGTGTCATAACCAGTCTCACTTTACATTTGCAAATCATTATACTTAAGTGCTGAAGACTGTCCATTTTGTAGCAGGTCCCCTACTTCATAGCTATTATACTGTACAAGCTTTCATTAGCTAGTTCTTCCCTGGGAAATCTCATGATTTAAGGTTGTTACTGAAATGGTTACAGATATCAGTGATTAACTAACTCATATGTAATGCTAGTGAGAAGCTGTGTTCATATGGGAAAGATATACTGTATCATGAGTGACTATTATAGAAATCTTCTCATTTGAGGTCTCCTAAACCCAGACGCTTCCTTACAAGTCGTGAAGCACCTGCATTATGTGCTTTAGATTTGTAATATTCATTTGCCTCTTACAGTGATGCTGATAATATCACAAGGTAGTAGTGTAGGACCAAATTACTTTAAAATAAAGGGAGAGAAGGAATGAAAGTCCCTTTTGTCTAAATTTTTCCTTACTGTTGGCCAGATTTCTAAGATTCTAAATGTTTAGTGTGGGCCAAATGTTAGTAAAATGATCATACATGTCTATGAAGCAAAGCTGCAGGAAGGAAAGGTAGTAACCATAAAAGCAAATCCATGATCTGTCTGAACTGTCAATACAAATAAAAAGCAACTTTCTAAATGTAAAAAAGGTAGAGCCTATGTTCAGTTTTTACATCCTACATATTCAGCTAATTTTGCTTATAGGTCAACTACCCCTTAAAGATATCAAAAAGACTGGTAATTGCTAAATTCTTCTGACCTTTTGTTAATTAAACCAAACCCCACTATAAATGCAATAACAGCGAACCCAAGGTCTCACTGCTATATCTCATATTCTCATGTTTTTTTTATTAACAGACTGGTCTGAAAATCAAACAGGTTAGAGCTTTATACATTTACAGAGATATGTATAGAGTGTTCATCCACATAAGGCTAATTTTAGAATTCCAATAATCACGAGGATAAAGTAGCGGCGTGTACATGTACAGTGTTTGCATACTGAACTATGCATTAACCGTATTTGTATCAAAAATAGAAAACAGAAAAAAGAGTCTATAGAGTTTATAGAGTTTAAGTAAATATATAAATACTACACTAATGAGCTGAGAGAGAGGGTAATGGGCTGTCAGGTCATGTACTATTGCCTTGTGCATCAATACTATCTGGCCTGACTCTGATCTTACTGCTTATTAGGAAGAAGCAGTAAAATGTTACAATCCATGTTCTCCTCTCATTGAGTTAAATCTAATGATTTGTCACACTCCAGTAAGTAGTGCAGAAGCACTGATGCCAGAGTTCTTGATTGGGTTGCAATGCCTGGCTACATTACCTGCTGGTAAACCCTATATTCTCTGATTTGCTACACAGTTGCTCCTAAATTTCATATACTACAAGACTTAAGGTGGCCATACATGCACCGATTATATTGTACAAAACCTTGTTTCAATATTCGGTGAGTGTGCGGCTGCTCGACGAGGCGACCGATATCGCAAAAGGCTGCAGATATCGGTCGACTCTTCGATAAGGCCGGTTAAAAGATTTCGTAGCAAAGTCTACGTTCAGGGCTGAATCGGTAGAAGGAGGTAGAATTCTTATTGTTTCTACCTCCTTATCTGACAATTCAGCCCTGAACATCTGTGGAAGTTGGGAACAATCTTTTGTGCGACCAATGGTTGCACGAAAGATCGAAAATCGCTACCTGTATGGCCACCTTTAGGTCCTGGAGCTTATCAGGCATTACTCAAGCTGCCTATACATGAATAAATCCAAGCTCACCAAACGAGCACATCGTTGCCCTGTTTTGTTTGTGAAAGGGGCTTTTTTTTTCTTGTAAATTTTTGCATGAAACATCTTGATGTACTTTAATGTAACTGAAAAGGGCAAGTCTAAATTGATAGATCACTTTAGGCAAAATTGTCCAATTTACAACAATCTGTGAAAAAGTGAAACATATATGGTATGTATGAGATTTAGGATTTTTTAATTGCTTTATGCTGGCACCATATTGGTTCAGATATGGGCATAAAAGTATTTTTTTTTTTTTGCACAAGCCATTTACTGCATTTCCCCCACTCTCCAGAATATGCATTTTGGTCACAACGTTTGTTTGAGGCTTAACACACATGGACAGTTCAGAAATAGGAAGGCTAATAACTCAAGAAGAGAGAGAATTGTATTGTATGCTATGGCATACCGTTCTGTTTCTATGAGAAGCCGTGCGTTTCAGCACCACAGACAGCTCCCCAGCCCTTTAATAAACGCTTCTGCTCTAGGTCAACTACAGCTTGACCCCCTCCTGGAACGGCCTCTGTAACACCAGCGGATCCATACACTTTATGTGCCAGAGACTGAGACAGACTAGAAGGGAGGAGATCGTGGAAAGCTGCTGTGAGATGAAACGAATGACAGAATCCCGCATATGAATACCCGTGTGTGAAATGCAGATAGTTGGATTAACCCTTTAGACGCAAAATATTTGATAAAAAGGGACAACTCAGTCTGTTTCAATATCCGCCGTGCAACCTGTTCCGATTAACTGCTGTACAGCAGACAGACCCAAGTGTATATCCAATCACACAATAATCTCTATTAATATTCGGAGTTATTACATTCTCTCATTCTAAAACGTAGTGTGTCTTTCCCTATAGTATATTGCCATGGAAAATGTAATACAGAATATTTTTTTTACAACATGAAGGGTTAATTGTATAACTTTATACACAGTATTTAATATTACTGCTGATATGCCTGGTTCTTTAGTAGAATAACATTCGCTAAAAGAAAGAAGTTTTGGCTGCACTATAACATATAGTTAATGTCTGTAGGCGCAGTACAAAGCTACACAATGTACCACAAACACAATGTACCACATACACAATGTACCACATACACAATGTACCACACACACAATGTACTACATACACAATGTACCACACACACAATGTACCACATACACAATGTACCACACACACAATGTACTACATACACAGCGCTGTCGCTACATTTCTCCCAGCAGCCAGAGGAAGCGCATGCGAGCTGTTCCAAAGCGTCCAGTCTTCAAGTTGCTCTCAATGAACCAGCTCCTACCTGAAAGCTTCAGCAGCCAATCTACAGAGGGAAAAGCAGGCAGTTTCAATTTTCGGTGGATTTGCTGCTTGCATATAGTCTTTAGCTTGAGAAGCGTCCAGCAGCGTTTAGAAGTTCGTCTGCGGGCTGTTTTGCAATGATGTGACTTTAATAACAAATGGCACAGGTGTTGCTGGATGTATTGGTTAGTGGATGAGTGCAGGCCAGCCGGAGACATGCCCGCTCATTTAGCAGGGTTCAATCGCTCAGCTGGGGAAGTAGTTCAGCTCGGTAACGCGTGTGCGGCGGGTCTGGCGGAGGAGCAGTTGCAGCACTATGGGCAGTTCAGTTCCAGCGTGTCTATCATCCTAGCGGTGCTTATGGCACTCATGGTACTCGCTACTGTCTTGGGAAACGCTCTGGTCATCCTTGCGTTTGTTGTGGAGAAAGGTCTCCGTACTCAAGGAAATTTTTTCTTCCTAAACCTAGCCATTGCTGATTTTTTAGTGGGTAAGTGGTGGGGGTCAGCGACCTCTGAGCTTTAAGAAATCATTCAACATGGAGGAGCCATTATAGTGTAGCTTCCTTTTCAGTGTTTTTCGTGACTGTATTTGTGGACCACATTACTGTGAGAAGTGGTCAGGGAGTTTTGCATCTTCAGTTAAAAAGCTGCCAGCACAAATGTTAGGCTGGTAATGTCTTCAAATATCCAAATCTACCTAGTGTACACGTTTAACCAAATGTATATGTACATGTTAACATCACTTTTTGTAATAATAATATTAATCATAGAAACAGGTACTATCTTCTAACTAAGGAATGATGTATTTGGAGTGGCTTTGTATAATTCCAATATAAACCCTTTTTAATTGGAATATAAACCCTTTTGTAAACTGAATTATTGCCATGTGTGTTTCAGCTGGTGAGGTTGTTTTGTTCTCACTAGAAGATCATTATTATTGTTACTCTCTGTCTATTTTACAGGTGGATTCTGCATCCCACTCTATATCCCTTATGTGCTGACTGGCCAGTGGAAGTTTGGGAAAGGCTTGTGCAAGTTGTGGCTAGTAATGGACTACCTTTTATGCACTGCTTCAGTTTTTAATATTGTCCTCATCAGCTATGACAGGTTCATCTCAGTCACTAAAGCGGTAAGACAAATATATCTCTTCTGAAAACTTGCTCCAAAGAAATATACATACACCATGGCAAAATACTATTCAAAAAGGGCAATTAGCTGTACTTAAAATGATCCATATTCTTATGCATGTGTTATTTAAGCCTTTTGTCTAGATATTTTGATTTCAGAAGGTACACTCATTAAATTATTATAGTATAAGGTTATCCATTATTGCATGGATTATATTCAAAACGTGACTTATTTCAAACCAATCCCTCGCACATGATATCCATAAACTGTCATCTCAGTTGACATTTTCTAACCTATAGACTTTCAGTTTGCAATACATGTAAATGTCATTCCAGTACCCAGCCAATATTGTGTTAATCGTCATCAGCTATTACCAACACCATCAAACTGTTTACATTTACTAATTATATCTGTCATTCACAAAAAGTAGAAATATTACTGGGTATCTGTCCATCTGTTCTCTCTCTCTCTGTTTGTAAGTTTCTAGTGCTCTACAGCTTATTTCTAAATCTAAAAACATGATGACATTCTGAAGAAATCTGAAGTCAGATAAAGGGCAAGCTTTTCAGCTATGCTGCCCTGAATTTAAAAAATGAATTATTTTGGCTTTGCAGGGATTTATTAATGCCCAGATACACTAAGGGGTTACCGGGAATTTTCTATTTGATATTCCTTGCGCATCGTTTCATTTATTTAGCAAATAATCCAATACAATGAAAGCAATCTTTAATAGTATGTGAAAATGTATTATTTTGCAATACAAATGTTTATAATTGTCTAGTCTGTGCATGGACATAGGTCCCCAATTCTGGCACATACAGAAGATTTTGGGGTGGGCCGTGGGCCATTACCCTTACATTTTGTATCTGCCCATCATGAACCAATAAACTATTTACTGGCAACAGGTTTCATACTATAGTTCTGTGAAATTAATTAAATGACATTTGACCCCTGTTTATCCCCCTAGTTACATACTAATACCATACACTTATTTCTACTGGATACTGTATATTATAACCTGGATAAATGAAAATCTTCATAAACTTATTTGTATGAACTATATTCAAGTTTTTGAAGCCAACACACTCAGCTTTTATCACTGAAAGATAGGAGTACATTTTTTTTTGTGTGACTGGTCCTTTAAATACATTTTAAAAATCATATAGAACATAATCATTATGAGTACTCTGACAATGTACCAGCAGTTCAAGGCCTGACAAGACATTTCTGGGGACTGTGTGATTTAAGGTCACTTACAATTGCAACATGACAGCACATATCGCATTTATTGAGTGCAGTGGCTATTATACGTCTTTGTTACAAATGCATACAAAAACCCGTAATTACTGCAATATACCCATGGGAAACGTTTAAACTATGCCATTTATTTTAATCACCCTTTTGCATAGAGATTACATTAAAAAAGAAGTTGGAACAAAAATATCTATAATTAGCGGCACACCGTAGTGATCCAAGCTACATGTTTAAGCTCTATATTTAGGCAAATTATAGCATTAGTATAAGTACAATAAACTGCCTAGTTGGTACATTTTTGCATATTCGCTGGTAAGCTTTTAGCAGCAGGTATTTGTAAATGTTCTTGAAAATGATATTAAAAAAAAAAGAAGAGAGAACAAAAAGGCCCATGAATCTGATTTCAAAAGTGACTCATTTTTAATAGAAGTCTGGCTGTGGAATGATAATGGTATCACTTTAATTTCTGATAACTTTTTTGGCATATGTAGGTGTCCTACAGAGCACAGAAAGGAATGACAAGAAATGCAGTGTTAAAAATGCTTATTGTTTGGGTGGCAGCCTTTCTTCTCTATGGCCCAGCCATCATCACCTGGGAATACATTGCAAGAACTACTATCTTACCAGAAGGGGAATGTTATGTAGAATTCTACTACAACTGGTATTTTCTGATGATAGCTTCCACAATAGAATTCTTTACTCCATTCATCAGTGTTACCTATTTCAATCTAAGCATCTACATTAACATCAAAAGGAGAACTATGATGAGAAATGAAGAGATGGCCCAAGGTCAAGAACATTGTGAGCTTACTTTTCAAGGAAAAAGAAAAGAGCACTTGATTTTTTTTGTAAAGCCTGCAGACAGACCCTATGGTGAAGCTAAAAAACAAGGCGGCACACTAAGCCCTGCAATGCCTTCTGCTGTAGGAAATGGTGCACAGGAACTCGAAAGTCCCATGTTGGATCTGAATATAAATCAAGACCTTCCACCACTTCAGGTTGAGGTTTCAGCCAAGAAGTCCCAGGACTGCTTTTACAAGTCAGCAGAAAATGCTTGCTCAAATATGAGGCCAGACATGGCTAGTAGCATTGCAAACCGTTTTAGGCTATCCCGAGATAAGAGGGTTGCAAAATCCTTAGCCATCATTGTTTGTGTGTTTGGGTTATGCTGGGCACCTTACACTCTGTTGATGATCATCAGGGCAGCCTGCCATGGTCGGTGTGTCCAGGATTATCTCTATGAGATATCATTCTGGCTGTTATGGCTGAATTCTGCCATTAATCCTGTACTTTATCCTCTCTGCCACATGAGCTTCAGAAAAGCTTTTATGAAGCTCCTTTGCCCTGGAAAAGTAAAAATACATCCACATATTTTCATGTAAATTGGACTAAAAAGAAAATGGAACCACACATCTGAGAAGGAAAATGTACCCAAACTATCATAAAGTCGGAAACTCAGTAACATTTGGTTTCATAGATTATTGGTAATCAGTCCTGTAGGAGCTCAGCAATGAATTACTTGGGAATGGAAAAACGGAACACAACTGGCAATTCAGCTGCTTGTGATATGTTCAAGAGCTTGAATTCCCAACTTAATATTTATGAAAACCTGGGGGGCTATTTATTCACACTTTCATGCAAACAGGGCCAGGATAATGAACAAGACAGCTAATTAGGCTGTGCTTTTGTTACTATGTTCCGTCTCTCCTTAGAAGAATAAGGCTTCATGGACATATTTTGTGGGTGTTTGTTAAAATTCCATAACAGTCTCAATGGTGCACTACTTCATAAGTATAAACTACGGTCTGCTTAAACTGTGTAGCCTAAACAAGGTTAAGGTACAATAATAGGCTTTGAATTAACTGTATTTAGTGGTCCTTTTTGGACTAGAAGTAGCAAATGCCTCTCAAGAAATGAGCTTAGTGTTTTAAGACATAAAGGCTGATTCACAAAGTATAACATGCGCAATATGTACAATTTGGACAAAAATAGCCATTTTCCCCCAGAACCAGCATCATGTTATGTCTAATAAATATTGTGTGCTGCGCGTTGTGCACAGTTCCAATGCAGAAGCAAATTAGTATCTTGTTTGCTACATCATCTGCAGTGCACAAGTTTGTTTGCATTTTTGCACTTTGCAATTATTTGAATACTGGGGAAAAAACCGTGTACTGTCAAGTAACTATGATGCAAAAATGATTCTTAAATATATTTGGTACAGGTGTGGGATTTATCATCTGCAATGCTTGGCACCTGTCATGGAAAAACATGTTTTTTTCAAAACACATCAGTTAATAGAGCTTCTCCAGCAGAATCTGACAATCTGTTTTTCAACAAAGCAAACATAATTTTTTATATTTAATTTTGAAAATTCACATGGGGCTAGCCATATTCTTTATTTCCCAGGGTGCCACAGCCATGTGACCTGTGCTCTGATAAACTTCAGTCACACTTTACTGCTGAGCTGCAAGTTGGAGTGATATCACCCTCTTCCCTTTCCCCCCAGCAGCCAATCAACAGAACAATGGGAAACGTAGCAAGATAGCAGCTCCCAGTAGATATCAGAATAGCACTCAATAAGAAATCAAAGTCTGGCCTGGGACTCTTCCAGTTACAGTAGGAGAAACAATAGGTTACCTGAAAGCAGTTCTAATGTGTAGCACTGGCTCCTTCTGAAAGCTCAGACTCAGGCACAATGCACTGAGATGGCTGCCTACACACCAATATTACAGCTAAATAAAAATACATTTGTTGGTTCAAGAATAAAATATTAAATGGCAGAGTGAATTATTTGCTATGTAAACAGCATAATTATTAAATAAAATTACACCATAAAATCATGACAGAATCCTTTTAAGTATGTAACAACAACAGGATCATTTTGCTAGGAACATGGATTTATGGTAACTTAGGTAACATCATGTACATGGTTCTGGGGCTGATTTATAGATATATGGGCTCAACTGCTCAAGTACAGTTGCCAGTAGCAACCAATCAGGATATCATTTTCTAACTTGTTGTAGGCTGTTTAAAGCAAATTGCTGACTGGTTGCTACTAGAAAGGGGAGTTAAAGTGAAAACAGTATTTTTGTTATGCTTTTTAAAAGGAATTTGTATTTTGGATCCATAAAACCATGCTAAATATTGAATTGCAATGTATATCTGGTTTCCAGCTGCAAAACATTTAGGTTGCAGTAGAACACTATAAGCCAAAAATTAAAGAAAGAAACAGAATTACACTTACTACAGTTTGGGGTTATTTTTATATTTTATCATATAATATATCTATAATTGGCACACTGATCAGTTGTAGATTGGGAGATCGAAAGTCAAATGTGCAGGTGTCTTTATGTGGGGAACAAAGCCATAATTGTAAATACACAAATATATTGCTACTAACTGCCATTAACATCCACTGGGCTAAAATATTTTTAAATAATCTAGTATTTATCTTGAGTGCCACAAGAGCTACATGAGCTAAGTGTTCTAAGACATAAGGGCTGATTCACAAAGTGCAATATGCAAAATTTGGACAAAAATACCCACATTGCAGCATTTTCCCCCAGAACCAGCATCATTGTACATGTCTGGTAAATATTGTTTGCACAATTCCAATGCAGAAGCAAATTAGCGTCTTATTTGCTAAATCACCTGCACCTGTATGAATGTGAATGTGTCTGTATGTGACAATATGTTCCAGTGCGTAAAAGTAAATATCTGATTGCTAGTATGTTTGTATATTTAATTCTGCTATTATCTACATAGAGATCTATAAACCTTCTAATGTGTGTGGATGGGTTTGTTGTGCTATTGGTGGGTTTTAATAAGTATGTATCCATGTCTATGGCTATAAGCGTCTGTTATTTTTTAATTAATTATATAAGCACTGTGTTTTATCTTTCCTTTCCCTCCTCCCTCCTACTGAGAATAAATACATTATTAGTGCTAGGAGTTTCGATATACATTTGAAATGAGGTTTCTGCCCTAAGGAGCTTACTGTCTATGTAAAGGAAAGATAAAATTGTTGGAAATCTTTGAGGATTCCCTAGCTTCATCTTTAATAAATCTGCCCCTGGCTTTCCCCAAGTTTACTTACAGTGACTGCAACCAATCAATCAGATCAGTCAGGTCTAGTCTACCCATTCAGCTCTGGCTGAAATAAGAAGATCAGCTGATTTTATTGTTAGAGTGTTTGACCATTTGTATTACTACATAATGCCGTTTTGAGAATCAGTTCTTTCTACGGATAGATGGAATGTCAATGGGGAGCCAAGTTGCATCTTCTTAAGCCAATTTGTTTGTTGGGTATATTGAGGAACAATCTATCTGAGTCGTTTTAGTGTGAAGCCACCTACTGGTGGTGTTATACAGATGATGTCTTTATGGCGTGGAGGGGCTCCCATGATGATTTAGTAGACTTTGTTAGTTAACATGTTAGTTCCAAAACTGACTTATATGGGATACTACAGATACACCATCCCTTTTTTTTAGAAGTTCAAGTGAGTAGAAGGTCACTGTCCTACTAAAATGTAGCATAAAATTTAACAGGTACATTGCTAAGATTTGACAACTATGAACAAGAATAAGCACTGGCACTTGAAGCAGGTACAAGCAGGGCAAGCCCTTGCAAATTTAATGGAGATTTAATTTAACGTCCGCATCAAATTTGCAAGAGCTTGCCCTGCTTGTACCTGCTTCGAGTGCTAGTGCTTATTCTTGTTCATGGTTGATCAGGAGGGTGCCGATTCCTCCAGCATTTGTGCACCAAACTCTAAACTGGAGTGTCAGGGTGTGCGGGTAAGGTCCTATCTTCCACTAAGATTTTACAGCTCCCATCTAAAACATTCAAGAGAGAAATGAAAGAATGTTTTTAAATTGGGGATAACTTATCTCTTGTAGAGAGGGCATTGGGATTGGTCCATGCATGTGTGGCACAGAGGTATAACAAGCAGCATTGGTAAAGAAGAAACATTTGTGTTTTTCTGCTTGGGTGATCCTTCAATCTATCCATTTCTGCAGTTACCTTGGCAAATCTGGAGGTGCCACAGTGTGTCATGTTATACTTAGGGCCCCAATATGTCATGAAATGGTGGGGGCTACTGTATCTGTCTTCTGGTGTACTTTGTCCATATAATGCTGCCATTCCAGACACGGAAAACAGAATTAAGAATAATGTGTTGCCCACAGGCTGCTTGCCATGGGAACAGACATGAGTGATGTGTGGATGGGCACTAAGGAGTGCACATGTCCCATTTGAAATGAGCCCTAGTGTGCATTACATTTCTCACTCTCCATTTGAACCCAATTGTACAATTACTCAATCACTCCTAAATCAACAGTGCCCTAACACCTCTTTGTATTGTGTATTCACTTATTAATTAGAACTGGCAGCATGATCAGAACTGGCAAGAAGTGAGAGAGGATTTATGAGGCATGATGCTTATCTCCAGTAATGCATTCGTCATAGGTGAAATACCCATGTTTTTGAATATCCACCTACTTGTGCCAAACAATATTGCAATTATTTTAGCTTTAGCACATTACATGCAGGATAAATCTGGCACTTACTTTTCATTAGATCCTGATGAATGTAGCTTCATTAACATGCTGTGCAAGGGGAAAAAAATAATAGATGATTTTAGCATTTCTTTATACAGATATATCAGGTCTAGGAAGGAGTCTTGCTGCACAGTTAATGAGATGAATTTTTCTTTTAGGCCAACTCTGTTACAAGTGAAAATAATAAAAGGATTGTTAATAGATGTTGTCATGAAACCATGTGAGAAGTTCTAAATAGTACTAAACACAGATTATCCATAAGCAAGTATTGTGAAGAATAAAATGTAATTAGAATATCCTTAAACGTTAAAGTGATTAATATGCTGGCAGCCTGGGATCCCAGGTTAAAGGGTCTCTAACAACTGAAAGAGAAAATAATTTATTTGGATATACAAATCTTTTTTGTAAATGAAATATTTCATGGACATTACTGTATTATTTAACACCTTAAGTGCCATAGGTTGTATAATTGACTGCACTAAAACATAAGTTCCAGCATATTTGCATCATAAATTCTACCTTTATAAATTCTACACTATGGGGGGAAACCATGTAACTAGAGAATAGGGCTCATGTAGATCTGCAAGTGCAGTTGTGGTACACTTGAGTAAAAATGCACTATTGGCACTTCAGTATAGTTATGTTCTGCGCCACAAATTCTTCCTGTCTCTTATTCCAAGTCGATTATTATTATTAATAGCATTTATTTATAAAGCACCAACATATTCTGCGGCGCTGTACAATAAGTGGGTTTCATACATTGGACATACAGAGTAACATATAAAGCAATCAATAACCGATACAAGAGGTGAAGAGAGCCCTGCCCAAAAGAGCTTACAATCTACAGGGAGAAAGGGTTGAGACACAAGGTGTGGGAATGGGCATGACCAGAGTTGTGAGAGGTGTGGCACAGGGTATTGCTTTTAGCAGCACACTGAGGTTATGTTAAACTAGATTAAGGTAAGCTTCTCTAAATAAATGCATTTTTAGATCACTGCAGAACCCACTGATGCAGGAGAACCCTGAAGCTTGTGCCACCGCCTGACCAGATGATAGCTCCAGGGTTCCCTTCAGAACCAGCGTCAGTAGGCTCAGCACACTTGTACCTGAAGTATTAGATGCAGACATTTCGTTGCCTTGTACGTGTACATGTGTAATGACAATAAAGTTGAATCTATCTATCTATCTATCTATCTATCTATCTATCTATCACTTACACTGTGCACACTGGAAATTCTTCCAGGCAGACTTCTGCATAATTGTGTCCAATTTGTGACAAAATGTGTCCACAGTTGCAGTAATTTTCCGTTGCCGGCTTTTTAGTTAGTGACTTTTTGCCATCCCCAGTAACTTCAGGGGTGCTGCTGCTGAAGCAAGTTTCTCAGCTCTCCTCATTGCAGCAGCGCCCCTAAGTGGACCCAAACATAAGCCAGGTAATTTACATGCCATTTTGGATCTTTAGTGGAATGTTTCTGTCTGGAACCCTCACCAGGGGCTACCTATTTGTTTTGATTACTAAAGAACAAGAGGAAGCTGGACGAAGCAGGATGCTTGTACAAAAATGTCTTTATTTACTCAACATGCTTTAGGTTGGCACAACACCATTGTCCAGGCTCCATATCCTATTAAAAATGCTAACCATTGGGTTGTCAGCAGTAGTTAGACTGGACTGGAATCTATAATTGTGTCCAATAAAATAAGTCAGTTTCATATAAAGGTAAAATCATACACAGAAAACTTGATTTTAAGGTATATGCCATAGAAGGCCTACCAAGTGTTACTGTGAAGTAAACTTGATTGCAAGTTAGAGGCAATAAAACATTCAAGAAAGACTGTCTGACTGTCTAGTCATTTACTTACCCCAGGTTACCTGTTACCTGTTAGTAGAGGGCAGCCCTCCACTCTATTTCTGGCCTGGCAGTCACCCAAATCCACCATATCATTTGCCCCTCCCAGTCACTGTGTATTTCATTTTTTAAAACCAGATAGCCTCCCTTTGAAGCAACAGTGTTTAAATATCTTCCCCTTGTGGATCTCACCTTTTTAAGCACAATTCAATTGAATTGAATAATGCTATGGTCCATTTAAAAATGTCTAGACACTGGGGTATCTATCACAGTATTCAGACTAAATGTCCTTTTGTTGTTCTTCCTAGGTAGGCCTCTATTGACAGTTTTGTATGATTTTTTTTTATGATTTTAAGTCTAACACATGCAATTAATGCACTTGACATTTTATGGACTACTGCTAACAACCTACATTTAGGAACTTTTTGGTATTATTGTTTGGGAATCTTTCTGATTGTGACCTGCCTCTTTTTGATGGCCAAAGTAACCAAGACATCTTCTAGGCTTAATTCTACTAGACTTAATTCTACTAGATACTGTATTTTCTAGGCAGTTTATTAGAAACGGTGTCAGTCACCACTTAACTGCTTATACACATATGAAAACCGGGGTAATGAATTTTTAAATAATTTTGTTTTTTAAGTTAGAAATAAAAGTTATGTTTTAATGTGTCCCTCTGTCCCTGTGACAGTCTGCATTAATTAGTGGGAAGGTGCACCTTTTTTCTATCCCTCTGTGGTAGGATAGATAGAGCTATTTTTATTTAAAAAAAGAAAGCCATCCAACCCTTTCTTAAAGCTATCTCTTGTATCTGCCAGTACGACTGATTTAAGAAGAGAATTCTACAACCAAATATTAAGATGGAACCTCTTTTCCCTACTGGTAAATAAAGCATTAGAGTTTATTATATGACCCCCTTATATATTTATACATAGTTATCATGTCACCTCTTAAGCGCCTCTTCTCCAGTGTAAACAGACCCAACTTGGCCAGTCTTTCTTCATAACTGAGACTTTCCATACCCTTTACCAGCTTAGTTGCCCTTCTCTGTACCCTCTCTAATTCAATAATGTCTAATTTGAGCACTGGAGACCAAAACTGCACAACATTTTCTAGATGGGGCCTTAACAGTGCTCTGACCGCGGGGTCTGCTGTATAGAAAGCCACCCTGCCAAGCCGTTTTCTTACCTGAAAAGTTGCAGCAAGTGCTCAAGCAAGTGGGCAGCAGGGATAGGATTGTTGTGTTCACTAGGCCCCTCTGATGATTTTTTTGCAGGAAGAGGCCTAGCACCAAGTAATTACACCACTTTATCTTACCCGCACACAATCCTCTGTAGACTTCTGTGGTGGTGCTGATGTTCCCTGGACACCTGGTGTGTTATCACTACAATGCAGCTTTGTATATATAGGAGCCGCACACATGCTTGTGTATTGTAGAAGCACAGAGAGTGCAAACAGTGGATAAGGTTATAATGTGGCCAAATAAACGGGTAAGCTTCCATAAAGAGCTTCTGGCAAAGAGCCTGTAGCCGATTGAAAAATCCACCCAGTTCTCCAGAAACCCAAATCCCTCCTCCCTACATCAATCTCTCAGCCAAGCATTAATCTCCCTGAACTCCCGCTGACTTCTTGACGTTGCTCGTGGAACAGGTAATATCTCTAAGAACATTACTGTCAAAGTCCTCGCCCTCAAAATTTTGCCTAGTTTTTAAAAATTGGTCTTGAGGACCACTCCCTTCTTCTAAATTTGTCATTGGTATTTATGTGTACCTAGACCATCAGGTCTTCCCCAGCCCCCCTCAATAATCTGTCTACTCGTTCCACCACATAATGAAACCTTAGCACCAGGCAAGCAACAGAAAGTTTGGCATGTACTGTAGGGTCCAATGCTGCAAGTTCCCCCCTTAGAGTCTGCAACTCAGATTCCAAGAGGAAAACTCACCTACATCTCTCACAAGTAAACACTGAATGGAACTGCTGCTCCAGGATCACATAGATGCGACAAGATATACATTGGGGACCATATATAAAATTTGTGCAGCACCAAATTATTTGCAGTGAAAATATTTGCCCTGCTCGTGTTTATATTTATAAAGCTGGACAAGACTGGTGCATTTAATAAAACATAATTTCAAATTTGTGTCTGAATTACACCAAAACTTTGCTGCGGAAAAAATGCTTGCTAAAAATATTTCACATATTGCAAAATTATGTTCACAAAGTGAAATTTGGCACTAGATTAGCACACGATAAACACGCAAAGAGCACCTGCTCACACAAACTACAATCTCATTTGCGAATCTTTGTGCTCATTTTGCATTTCACTGCGATTTGCAAAAAAAGGAAAGATGGGCACATCAGTGCAAAATGTAAGCGTTTAGGGGGAAACATGCGCAAAACAAGCATTTGTGAAAAAAAAAGTTCTCTGCGTGAACTTTATAAACGACCCCATTGAGTGACACCTGCAAACTAATCCTTACATGTCTTTTGGTTTCTAACGTCTGCTAAACACATATTCGCATACAATAGTTAAGACGAAATGCTAAAAAATCCCATAAAAATCGAATAGTGTTGAAAGCTTGCAGCACTGCATCTGTTGGAAGGGCTAAGTAATCATTTCCCAGGGTTACAAAACTGTAGCTCAACAAAACTAGTACAGCAACGGGATTCCCGTGCCTGTTTTACTGCTCTCAATTTACACTTTTGTCATGCATTGTTTGCTAGCACAGATATCTTTGCGGTAACAAGCACTATAATCTGTTTTCAATGCGTCTCTAAATATATGAGAGCAGATGGTTACTACTCAGGAAAAATATAACAATCTTTTAAAATGTAACAAGCTCTTGAGCAGTGGAACACACTGTAAAGAAACATTAGCCTCCCCCCACCCCGCATTTACTTGCATTGCATTCATTTTAACACTCATTTATTTAATAGAGTTCAACAAAATGATAGACTGTTAGATCCATTTGAATACATTCTCACATTTTTGCTTTCATTGTTCATCTTGCAGCTGGTTGACATAGTTAGCCAGCTTGAAGTTTATTGCAATATACGGAAAATCAGTCTATGTTTTGCTTAAAGGGGAGGGCATTTCTTTGTAGCTTAATTCACAGAATGTCTTAATGTCCTATATATTTGGAATCCCTCAGTTTTCCCTATTTTGAAATTCCAAACATCTCCTTCACGGTTTTACAAACATAAACTTGGCTAATATAACAGCTAAAATACAAGATTTGCTATGGTTAAACAGATGCAGAGTATAAAATATCAGTTATATAAGACATAAATATTTCCTGTGAGTGCAGGATAGACACATTTCCAACTCTGAGCTCCTTCCACATTCAACCTTTCAGTCCCTGTTTCAAATACACAGGGCAAGGTTAAAAACAAGTTTGAAAACACATTACTGTGTGATCGTGGAATAGAAACCTCAGATGAATTATTCAGTTCAAAGAAAACACAGCAGTGGTTGCTCTGAATAAAATCCCAGCAGGAGTTAAGATATATATATATCATACGAAAGTCTAAACTTTAAAGACCACAGACAAGTGCTACATTTAAGCTCTATTAATTATGCATGCTAAATAAATAGGGTAGTCTGCATGGGATTTTACAGTATTTGCCACCCTTGGGAGACAATAGTGAGGATTGTTTTATAGAGTGGAGAGTAAACATGAAACTTGGTCAGTTTTAACACTGTGATAAATAATACTTATTAATTAATACTAATACAATATTAAATAATTCTGTAGCCCCCACATACATACACAGTGCAGTCAAACACTGCATATTAAACCCAATGGTAATACATTTTAAAGTGTAGCTCATACATCCTTGGTACAAATTATTCATTTAGTCCCTGTTTTTTAGAATCAAACCTTGGCTGTCTCATTTCACAACATAAAAACATTTTCTGTCACTTAAAAATCATTAGTTGACTTAATAATTAGCCTTCTTTGTAGGGGGTATGTATAACTAAATATTATCATGTTAAATTCACAAAAAAGACGCAGAGGTGAGCCGGGAACTCTGTATTATTTTGTTGTCTAGACTAGAGGTTTATCTAATGAAAACGCATTGGGTTTTCAAATGAAATATTTCATGACGGGAGATTGTAATCATGCAAAACACAAAGAAGGAGCAAAATTATTTCCAAGCTGTAGACTAGATTCAAAGATGAAAATCACTGTTTTAATTAAATATTTGAGCATTCAGAGAAATACACAAATTAGTTATGTGGAAAGTTGTGAATCATTACAGTACCAAGGTTGGACATAAATGTATGTATGTATATCTTTATTCATAAAGCGCTACTTATGTACGCAGCGCTGTACAGTAGATTAGAGTAATACAAACAGATAATAATAGATAAATACAAACTATAACAATAAATACAAATAAATACAAGGTACAGTTGCAACAAGTTAAAAGTCAAAGATACAAGAGGATGGCGGTCCCTGCCCCATAGAGCTTACAATCTAGATAAAAACATAATTAGATTAATAACATAAAGCAATAATATATATACTAATAATATTAAACAATAATATAGACATAAATAATTAGATACAGCCAGATGAAGTCTATCATATTACTGACTTAAAGAGACTTGAACTGTATGCAACTAGGGCTGACATCTGTTTGATACTTTACTGTCGTAGCAGGTGGTAGATATTGATATTAGATGCAAATGAAGAATAATAACAAGTACTGTATAGGAAGAATGAATATTCCATATATTCCAGAAAAGAAGGCAAGCTTGGGTGCTACACCTAATTTGCAAAAATATATGTACATATACTGAGCCAGAAAGTGACAGGATAGTGTTGGGAACAGAGGTAAATATCACTGGGCTGGGGGCAGCTTTTACACGTTTCTATGGATTGTAATCACTTACCTGAAACTCCCGGTTGGTTCTCCTGTTAAGAGAAAACTGCACTAGCTGGGGTATATGGTGACACAATCCTCTTCCTTCTTCACTCATGCACAGTGGAGGGTAAAGTTGAACTTTAACAAAAAAAATCCAGCTTTTCGCTCAACTGCGCATACATGGGTCAGGGATTTTGTCAAAAAAAGGATGGCTTGCCTGCATTAACCCCGGGCCGCTGCAGTTTTCTCCTAACAGGGGCACTGGCCAGTGGCTTCATGTGAGCAATTACAGTCACCGGAGGCACCCCGCAGTGATTTAGCCCTTTCTTCCTCTTTTAGGAATCAGCATATACAACAAAGTATGCTTTTCATAACTTTGAGTATAAAAAAGTTCCATAGAAAGAAAATCCATGGTTTAGTGGACTGTGAATTTCTATAAGGAACCGTACCTTAATAAGAATTCTCATATTCATTTCAATTGTATCATGTTGTATTACAAAAAAACAACTGTTATGAGAGGAACAGAAGGGATTCAAAAAATATCAATACTTTAGAAATAACAAGTACAGAAGTTTTACAAAATTTGAAAAAAAAGTCTCTAGGCTACATAATCTAAACAAACATAAAAACTTGTCTAATCAATGCTTGGTTTCTCGGCAAACTATCATGTAAGAAGGATATACTGTTGCTGTATGAAATATAAAAGATCGTAGTAACCGCTCGTGCCCTTAGCAAGTATGGAAACCTACCCTTCTCATACATCACTGCCAAGAACACTCACCCTTATCTCTAGTATTTATCTTTAATAAATGTTTGGCAGGCACGTATTAGTGGCAAAGATCCAAGTTTTTTCATTGTCTAATTTTTTTTTGAAACTTGAAGAAGTTTTAAAAGAAAAGTTATTAATGATACAGTAGAGAAAGGGGAACATTGCTCCTGTATTGTACAATTGTCAATAAACAATAACTGATGTTATAATTTTTGTCTTTTGTGGTGTGTGTTTCAAACTTGGAAAGAGAGGTATAGTGGAGGTTTGGTAGTATGGGCGAATATTGCCTTCTATATTCTGTTAGAGAATGGGTAGCATGCCCTCTCTGTAAAGCCAGATGTTCCAGACTTTTTCACATTTTCTTATATTGTTTAGCAAAGCTGTGAGCTTTTCCATTTCTGTTCTTAATTTATTGTAGTGTTGGAGGCATCCCTGTCCATTTTTTGGCTATGAAGCATCTCGTGGGCAAGCATAAATGAATACTGGAACGGCATTCACTGTTTGTAAAATGTAGAGTAGAAGGGCAAGCCAGGGATCACTGCCTACTTTTTCTGTCGAACTGAAGCAAAAAATTTCCATTGACTTTAATGCATTTACAGTGTAGAAAAACTCCCACTGACTTCAATGCATTTGGAGTAATAAAAAACACCTATTTACTTTAAAGTAGACATATAGGATAAGGTAATGAATATTATAATACAATGCAATAATAAATATTATATGGTGCTGGTTTCACTTGGAGCTAAAAATGATCATTATCTTTAAAATGGCCCCTTTACTGGAGCTCCAGTAAATGGGTATGGTCCCTGTTTATGTTTCAAATGAGGGATGGGGGTACCCTGACTGTCCCTGCCAAAAGCACAATAGGAGGGTGGTAGCCAATGTGCATTCACACAAGAAAAGTAAGGCTTCAGTTCCCTGTTATGTTCATCTAGCTGTTCCCACCCTAAAGTGCAGTGAGCTGAGTGCCACCAGCTCATTAAATAAATCTAACAAAACACAACTTTTTAGGCACTTCCCTTCTATCTTTAAAAGAGTATAATGCATTTGGTGAAAAAAAAAAATTCAGAAAAAAATCCTATTAACTTCAATGCATTTGGACTGACGAAAAACTCAGAGATATGAGTGAGAAAAAACTTTAAAAAAAGCACCCATTGGTTGAATTCATTTGGATTGAGAAAAAACACCCAATGACAAAATAACAAAAAACACACACAAAAAATGCCTATTGATGCAGTTGGCATGAGAATAAACATCCATTGACAAGTTTAAAGGTCCTGCTGGGTAGAGGAACGCATCGGCTTGTCAATACAATCCTTGCCCAGACGGCCTGATTTTGGCCCAGTACCAAAGGTAATTGCACCAAGCACAATTCCCACATGTAACTGCAATTCTGCTAGAATTATTGGAAAAAACTTTTAATTGGGGGTAAAAAAACAAACAGCAACCTGCACTATAAATGTCACCTTGCACATTGTGCGCTTACCGTATTTACTCGAGTATAAGCCGAGTTTTTCAGCATGAAAAATGTGCTTAAAAACTCATGCTCGGCTTATACTCGAGTGAATATAGGCTGCACTGGCATTCGGTGCGCACGCCGCAGCCTCACCTCCCCCCCGTATATACTCGAGTATAAGCCGAGTTTTTCAGCACGAAAAATGTGCTTAAAAACTGGAGCGTGTACTCGGACTAATTGGCCATGTATTATGTGCATCTTTAATAGAATTCCTTGCTATTGCTTATCGTGTGCACGTGCGCCTACGCAACCGCCTGAGTACATGCGGGGGGGGAAGTTGAGGCTGCGGTGTGTGCGCCGCGCGCTGAGCTACTGTATTCAGCAATAGCAAGGTGGATGATGGAAGGAAAACTTCTAGACAAGCTCAGCTGAACGTAATGGAATGCTGCAAGGATAAAATCTAGTCAGGATAGATGGCATGATTATTAAAAATATAATAAGCAATAGCAAGGGATTCTATTAAAGATGCACATAATACATGGCCAATTAGTAACCAGATCAGCTGTATACACTATGGATTTCATGGAAGTCTACGGCATGTATCTGAACTTATTCCTAAGTAGCAGCCAGACATGTGTATATGAAGTGGTACCCCGTCTATTACCCTGCCCTTTTCATGTTCTTGTACCCTAAACAGATTCTTAGCACTAAACATAATCAGGATCCTGGCCATTCTTGCCTCACACTCTGGCTTTCGCCATTCTATGGTATCTGGATAAAAAAATCCAGCTAGGTCAGTTTTAGCTGACTTTTAGGGGTGCTGGTTCTACTAGCTGTAGCAGGCTACAACTAAACCTCCAAATGGCATAAAAATCTATATTGACGTAAATGTGGAATACCAGGGGGTAGTAGCTCCAAAACATGATCATCTGAAGGATCCATCTACATGGTATTAATTCTATGTTATTAATTCCTGAGCCTTCCAGATGGGAGTGAGTAAAATTATTTCACATGGGGTCACGCTGAGTGTCCTTTATTAATTAAAAAGTGCAATCAGTTGCATAACTATAAAGGAAGCAGACCTTGCAGTACTGGGGGGGCCCAGACCAGGGGATCTGCATTCTCTAAACATTCCCCCTTCCTAGGCATTTTCCTAAGTGGTGCCCACTGGTGCCTTTAAGTGGCCCTGAACATTTGTGTCCATCTATCTGTCCGATTGGCCTGTAGAAAGAAATCTTAGGAAGCCAGTTGACAGTCCATCATCTGCACCATTTCAAGATCTTTGGATTCAGCAGAAAAATACAAAAATATATATCACTTTGTATTTAATAATATTCTTATTAGGCTTTATTCAGACTTAGATAAGGATCATATAATATTGTGGGTGAAATTAAAGGGAATAATTCCTAATTATAATTTCACAGACCATCTCTGTCAATTTTTTCTTTGTATTATTTGAATTGCCACTATCTGTGTTTGAATACCATTTTTATTTGTCCAGTTTCTGTTAAAGTAAAAACATATATTTCTGTCTGTGTCTAAGATCTAATTTGCACCATTATTAAGAAAAGGCCTCATAACAATAGGGTCGATTTGTTATCATTAGCAGCAATGTTTTTACATGTCAGTTATCAAAGTGCTAGATGTCTTTTGAAGAGATGACTACAAAGTATATAATTTGGATCTCGATTTATGTGTCAGTCTCTCAGCACAAACCTTAATCATCTGAAAGAGAAATCAAGCAGACATTTCCAAAAGTCTCACTCAATCGCACAAGATTGCTTCATAGATCCAAAAAATAAATAACCAACTTAAATTCAAGAAAAGGCTTACACCTTAAAAAATGTTTCAAATAAATACTCATTGCAAAAACAATGGGGTAAATCAGCATATTTATTACCCACAATGTAGTATTTTTTTTTGTATATTCTTTATTCCTGATACGTTCACATTTTTTTTCATTTTTATACAGCGTAATAGAAAAGAGTTGAAAAAAGAATACACATATGACATTTTATTCAAGCTAACGGTTGTTCCTCTTGGGGTACCTTCTGTGTTATTGGTGGTTCGAGTGGTGTCCAAATGTCCCTGTTAGGTGATGTCTCCTCCTCCGCTTATGGAGTTTTCCTGACTGTCACACTACAATCCTATATCAGCCTCCAATTGTATTCTATTATGTCATTGTGTAAGCATCAAGAAGTTAGATCAATAAACCATATTTATGGATATAAAAGAGAAAGGGTAAAAAGTGTTATACATAGAAGGTCGCACAGCCGTTCCTATTTTACTGGTCTGATCTGTATATCTTAACTATTGCTTGTATATTTCGCCCCTTGTTCACCATGTAGTATTTTAATGTAATAGATATCAGAGAAGAAAAGGCTTGCACAGGCATCTATATTGTACACAAAAATTGCTCCTGGATAGAAAGGGAGGCACATGGAAACACATAATGCCCTGCACATGCTATAACTGAGGGCAAAACACAAAGGAATATTACTGCTGGAAATTGCTGCACAGTACTAGAATGATACTTGTGTGTGGCATTTTATGGGCTTAATTCTGTGCTTTATTAGTGCCTCACAGGGTTGATTTGCAAACATAGGTGCTAAATTGCACCAGTGCAAACATCAGGTCAAAGTTGTAGTAGACTATTAAAAACAAATTGCCGATCTGTTGCTATTGACATCTGTGTATACAGTGTGTATATATATATATAGGCCCTAATTTCTTCTTACATAGTTAAGTTGGGTTGAAAAAAGACCAAAAGTGCAACACCCCCAAATGAACCCCAGTGTGCATATATAAACTTATACCAACCTGTCTATACACTCATATATGCACAATATATACCAATATCTATACTAACTGTATGTGTATTTTACAATAGCCTTGGATACTATGCTTGTTCAATTAATCATCCAAGCAGCTCTTAAAGGCATTAACAGAATCTGCCATCGTAACATCACTAGGAAGGGCATTCCCCAACCTCACTGCCCTCACTGTGAAAACCCACCTACGCTGCTTCAAATGATCAGTTCAGTTCCTCTTGTAGAGAGTAATCATGTCCCCTAACAAGCGCCTTTTTTTTCCAGAGAAAACAACCCCCACCATGACAGTCTAACCTCATAGTTTAAATCTTCTATTCCCTTTACCAGTTTAGTTGCACGTCTCTGCACTATCTCCAGCTCATTAATATCCCTCTTAAGGACTGGAGCCCAAAACTGCACCGCATACTCAAGGTGAGGCCTTACCAGGGACCTATAAAGGGGCAAAATTATGTTCTCATCCCTTGAGTCAATGCCCTTTTTTATACATGGCAGCACTTTATTTGCTTTAGTAGCCACAGAATGACACTGCCTGGAATTAGACAACTTGTTATCTACAAAAAAACCCAGATCCTTCTCTATTAAGGATGCCCCCAACACACTACCATTTAGTGTACAACTCACGTTTATATTATTTCTACCAAAGTGCATAACGTTGCACTTATCATCATCTTTGGCAAGAAAAGAGAATCACTGCACATTATACTAATATTGAAATGATTTAAGAACATGAGGAAAAGTAAAAAAATCCTGCCCCCCACCCTATGTAAAGCTTTAACAGCCCAGCGGCATAACATGTGGAATGACATAAATCCAAGGATTATGGTCTTGTAGCAAATAGATTTTCATAAAGCAATTTATGTGCCATGAATAAATCCATTTTCTTTATTTGCGCTTAGAAATATTTTTATATTTTATGTTGTGAAACATTTTTGATGTAAGTTATAATTGTGCTTTTATAATGACATGAAAGCACAAAGGCAAACAAAAAAGGGCATTTGGATTTGACAAAAGCTGCAGAAATTCTCCCAGGTCCTGATCTCGTGTCTAGTGAGTTTGTAATGAGTTTTATTCATTCGGAAAGTAAATATGTCCCTGTAAATCTGCTGATATAAAAAAGGGCTGCATGGTAAAAGAAATATAACAAACAGATTTTGGGCAATGGCAGATCTAAATACTGAATACAAAAAAAAAGAAAATTGAAAGAACGTGCTGCAGCAAGCACCAGGTGATCGTAACATCTGAAATCATCTAACATCATTTTAATATGGGGTGATGTTTTTAGTTTTTAAAATTTGTTTTTAAGCATTATGTTCGCTATTCAAGATACAGGGCACTTATGAGGAGGCATAGGGATGGTCATGTGGTGCTTTCTGGAGCCCTCTCAGTTTGTCTTTATTCTGTTTTTATGTATGTTAAATCAATAGAGCAATGTCATAGGAACAATTAGGCATTCTCCTTACAGACCTCAGGCCAGCTTCCCAAAGCCTTAGCTTTCTATATTTGCTTTTTGCTTATGAAGCCATTGCCCCCTTGTAAAGAGAAGCAAGTCAGCCCAAATCATCATACACAGACAATTACAACAAGCAATTACAATGCATATGCATGAACGGGGTCTTTATAATTTCACATGATGCATATGGGTAACTACAGGTGTATTTAGGCCAAATTTGTTTTTAGAAGACCAGACCTCATTGTCATTGTTCAAATACGTGTTTAACCTATCTGTGTAATGCATCTTAGTCTAGTCCTCTGTTTACCATATGCCTTAAAAAATTCCAAAGGTCAGCTCAAAATCTGTATTTTGTTTCAAAGTATCTTATATCCATTTATGAATGCCATGGGTCTTCTTAATAGCTTCATATTACATATGAATATGATCAGTGTCTGACTGGGGTGTCAGGGGCCCATCAGGGCTGGAGCCCCTGACCCCAGTGGAAAGATCCTACTCTGACATTAACCCCCCGCATGCATACTTGCAGTCGCGATGGTGAGGAGAAATACAGGCACCCACATTTGCTGGCAGGAGTGTGGGCCTGGGTTGGCAGGAGCCGCAGGTTTTTTCCCGGTGCCCCACCAGCCCAGTTCAACTCTGAATATGATTGTCAAACTATGTGGCATTAACGGACCTCTAAATCTGAATAGTACATACAAGTTTCATGGTTTACACTTCTGTTAGACTTTTACAAAGAGAATATGTTAACTATCATTTACAAGCAAAGTGTGCAAAGTGTAACTTTGGTGCAAGTGCAATTTGCTGTTTTTTATCCAGAATTCTGCATTTCCCCCTATAATTCAATGGCAGGAGGTCCAGAGTTACCCCAGGCTGAATAGGTGAACTTGTGCGTGATTTACAACAGCAGGGCAGTATAACTCATAAAACATCATTTTGCCTATTTATAGGTCTCTGGTAAGGCCTCACCTTGACTATGCAATGCAGTTCTGGGCTCCAGTCCTTAAAGGAGAAGGAAAGTCATTTTGGCCTTTTACTGTCAATAGATTCGCCACATTAGTGCTACCTAGAATGCTATATTTATTCTGCAGAAAGCTTTACCATAACTGAGTAAACAGCCATAGAAGCTCCCTCTGTTTAAGATTGCTGCTGCCATTTTAGCCTGGTCTTCATAGCTTCCTGCTGCAGCTCTAGAGGCTGGTAGCTCAGATTACACATTCCTAAGGGATGAGGGAGTGAGTTTTATGAATTCTTAAGGGGGGGGGGCAGGAGAAGGGGAAGGTGAGAAAGTCTGAAACCAAAGTTTGGGGTTGTTCTCTCTGGGAAAAAAGGTTCTTGCGAGGGGACATGATTACTCTGTACAAGTACATTAGAGGGGATTATAGACAGATAGGGGAGTTTTTTTTTTCATAAAAAGGATCAGCGCACCAGAGGTCACCCCTTTAGATTAGAGGAATGGAGCTTCCATTTGAAGCAGCGTAGGTGGTTTTTCACGGTGAGGGCAGTGAGGTTATGGAATCCAATTCCTAGTGATGTGGTAATGGCAGATTCTGTTAATGATTGAACAAGCATAGTATCCAAGGCTATTGTGATACTAAAATCTACAGTTAGTATTGATGTTGGTATATATGGTTTATGCTCGTGAGTGTATAAATAGGTCAGTATTAACCATTTGGGACATAAAGTGAAATAAACAAAGGATGGCTAGAAGTAATCTCTGTTTATGGCTGTGCAGCTTTCTCTTGGGTTGTCTTGAAATACCATAATATGCTGCTGGTAGAGTCATTTGCAATGAACTTTCAGATGAGATGGGAGAAATAGAAAGCTTTCAATTTCCTCTGGATGACCTGAAGTCGATACTTGCGTAAAACAGCATAAAATCTACTTTATTATTTTCCTCTTTTGATGTGATGTTAGAGATGAAGAACATTGATTGAGCATTTTTCATTTATATAAATGTCCTGGAGGATATTCAAGAAAAACAGACATTTCCTCAATGCAACTGATTAACCCATATTTCTAGGCGCTTAAATCAGAGTTATACTTCGGATAAAATAGCAACATATTTTGTATTTTCATTGCACCTAAAATATTAAAGGGGACATTTAGAAAAATGCACAGTCTTCACCAAGAACAGAATATATAAAATATGTCTAAATATTGGCAATTGAAATGGAAAGTACAACTCTTGCATTTAAATTGTCCAGCTTTGTTGTATTTTCATTTAATCTCCCCCTTTAAGAAGGTACTCCTAAAGTACGACTTAGCAAAATTATCTGCAGCCCCATGCTGTATGTAAGTTAGGTTGAAAAAAGACACCATCAAGTTCCTATTAATGTCTATAAGAAACCTGCCTAACTGCTAGTTGATCCAGAGCAGTGATCCCCAACCAGTGGCTTGTGAGGAACATGTTGCTCACCAACCCCTTGAATGTTGCTCTCAGTGCCCCAAACCAGGGAGTTATTTTTGAATTCCTGAGCAAGTTTTGGTTGAACAAAAACAAGATTTACTACCAAATAAAGCCCCCTGTAAGCTGATAGTGTGCATAGAGGTTACCTAATAGACAATCTTAGTCTTTATTTGGCACCTCCATGAACGTTTATGATGCTTGTATTGCTCTCCAAGTCTTTTTACACTTGACTGTGGCTTACGAGTAAGAAAGGTTGGGGATCCCTGATCCAGAGGAATGCAATGAAAACAAAACAAGAAAAAAACCCATCTGAAGTCTCTCTAATTTGCCGCAGAGGGGAAAAAAATCCTTCCTGACTCCAAGATGGCAATCGGACCAGTCCCAGGATCAACTTGTACTAAGAGCTATCTCCCCTACCCCTGTATTCCCTCACTTGTACTGAGAGCTATCTCCCATAACCCTGTATTCCCTCACTTGTACTGAGAGCTATCTCCCCTACCCCTGTATTCCCTCACTAGTACTGAGAGCTATCTCCCCTACCCCTGTATTCCCTCACTTGTACTGAGAGCTATCTCCCCTACCCCTGTATTCCCTCACTTGTACTGAGAGCTATCTCCCCTACCCCTGTATTCCCTCACTTGTACTGAGAGCTATCTCCCCTACCCCTGTATTCCCTCACTTGTACTGAGAGCTATCTCCCCTACCCCTGTATTCCCTCACTTGTACTGAGAGCTATCTCCCCTACCCCTGTATTCCCTCACTTGTACTGAGAGCTATCTCCCCTACCCCTGTATTCCCTCACTTGTACTGAGAGCTATCTCCCCTACCCCTGTATTCCCTCACTTGTACTGAGAGCTATCTCCCCTACCCCTGTATTCCCTCACTTGTACTGAGAGCTATCCCCCATAACCCTGTATTCCCTCACTTGTACTGAGAGCTATCTCCCCTACCCCTGTATTCCCTCACTTGTACTGAGAGCTATCTCCCCTACCCCTGTATTCCCTCACTAGTACTAAGAGCTATCTCCCATAACCCTGTATTCCCTCACTTGTACTGAGAGCTATCTCCCATACCCCTGTATTCCCTCACTTGTACTGAGAGCTATCTCCCATAACCCTTCACTTGCTAAAAAGCCATTCAGCCCCTTCTTAAAGCTATATAATTTATCAGCCAGCAGGGAGGGAATTCCACAACTTCACAGCTCACACTGTAAAAAATGTAAACGGAAGTGGGTGCCCTTGTGTCCGTTGGAAGGACCTACTGGTAAATAAAGCATTAGAGAGGTCATTATATGATCCACATATATATATATATATATATATATATATATATATATATATATATATATATATATATATATTTATATATATATATATATATATATTTACTTATACATAGTTATCATATCCCCTCAGCACAATCAACCCCATAACTATGCATACCCTTTACCAGATTAGTTTAGTTTTTTTAAAATGCAAGTTTATTCAAATTAGAAAAAATCTCTCAAATTCACAAACTGAAAAACTGATAAATAAGCCCATTCATGTTTCTATTGCATATTTGTGTTATATTGGAATCTTTGGTAAAATATTTCCTATACCCTTGGGGAAACAGCAAGGAAGCATATTTAATAAACACTGCTCATAAAATCATTAAAGTAGTATCATAAATGTGACCCTCAATTGTTTAGACCTTTTTCAAGAATAAACAAGCTGAACGAATAATCTGCGCAAAAATAAAACATATTGGCATCTCTGCACTTTTTAAAATAGCTTACAAATTGCAAAAAATGTTTCAAGTTGTCAAAACCACTTGCATGTGTCAATATTAAGTTTACATAAGTTTTACTACTCCATTCTGAGACTAGCATATCCTTTCTCATCTGAAATAACTGACAAAATGATTGGCTCCCTAGGTCTAACATTTGGTAGCAGACCCTTTGTAAAAGGATAACTGGAATCAGTACTTCCTTTAGCCATGAGTGAGCTTCTCTGCTGACAGTAGGATTCTTCTTTTGCAGTCTTCCACCTGTAGATGCAGATCTCTCCACAAGTGCTCAATGGGATTCAGATCTAGATTCATTGTTGGCCACTTCAGAACAGTCCAATGTGTTTAACATGGCTTTAACCATTCCTGGGTGCCTTTTCAAGTGTGGTTCAGGTTGTTGCCCTGCTGGAAGACCTATGATTTGTGAAGGAGACCTGGCTTTCCAACACTGGCTTCAATAGTGTGCCCCAAATGCCTTGGTAATCACATGATACAATGTACAAATGTAAGGTTCCTTTTACCACAGTAAGACTTACTAGCGTTATATCTTTTTACTACACAAGAGCCATGAGTATCCTGTAAATGATATGCTTCTAAACTGTGCTTTGTGAGGTCACCAGTTATAAACTGTGCTTAGTGATGTAATTTCTGGAACATGTGTATTATAATAAAATAACCGCTGTTGCAAAACATGTTTTACAAAACACTTGGCCTTCAGCGTTGTGTCTTTTTATCTTCATGGAACTTTTCTGTGACTTATAATAACCTTATATCTTATATCTTACAGCAGGGTGTACATTATTCACTATATTATAAACATGTACATATAATCTATAATATTTAAATGATTTTTAGTGTCGGCAAAGTTTATTTTGCTAGACAAAAACAGAAAATTTTTTCTTAGGTTGACAGGTCCCCTTTAACTGACCAATAACAAGTGGAAAAACAAAAACCAAATAATAGCCATTCATTAGGTTAATAGAATTGGTTAAGTTTTAGTTAGAGAGTTCTCTGAAACAAGCTTGGAGCGAGGTCACATAAAAGAACCACTGACAACATGAGCATAAGAGAGGCAGTTTTTATCCTGTTTCTCCAGAGAACATTCTTCTATAAAGACTTTGGCTTTGTGGATGTGTTTTTGCAATCTCCAGGCTTTATTTCCAGTTATTCATCTAATGCCGACATATTCCACGTTGCTTTCCCGGAATCTTCCCTGCCTCAGCAGAGCATGCAATCTATGGTCTCTAACACATAGTCACATGGGTCAATTTCATTGGCTGCCAGTTAGCCTGCCTACATATTTGTCTACATGCTGGAGTGTGAGAGTTCCCAACTAAGAACATGCACACTCATAGCGGATAATGACCTATTTAGAATCAAACTCAAGAGCATTGCAAGGCAGCAGTAGTAACCACAGAACCACCCCGCCTACCCTTTCATTGAGTTGATCAAATTTTCCCAAGTATTCCCTGTTTACCAATTTGTTAACTTTCCCCAAATTTTATGATATCTACCTTGATTTTGTGCACAGACTACTTGGGTAAACTCATTTTACTAGAGGTTGGTTAAGAAAATAATCCTAAAAAACAATGTGGCCACACAATGGGACCCTGAAAAACCTGGCATAGTAAAGCAGAAGCTTTTGTTTAGATACAGCCTCGGCAGTTACATGAACTATGACCTCCCATACCATGCCAAACCTATTGAGTGAGTTTTTCAACAGTAACTGAATGTTCAGATTGAATGCCCAAATAACAAGAGAGAAGAGGAAAAGACCTACAGATGAAGACTAGCTTTAATTTGCAAGAAATGGTTAAGTTACCTGTAAATGTTGCTTGTGATTTGTAAACTATAAAGGCAAGATTCTAAATGGCCAAATGGCTTTCAGTTTGTCCACTTCATAGTATTTTTTTTTTATATTTAACAACTACTAATTTCTAAAGAGCTAAGTATGGTATGTGCTGCTACTACATGGTGCGCATTTTCACATGATAATGCAGATAATAAGTTTTACCAGTGGAAAGTTCTTATGATTACATTACAAAAATTATTTTCAGGTGATTTGTTGCCCATAGAATGTGCAGATTTCTTGTTGGCAACAAATCTCCCCATGTGCCAGCGGCCCTAAAGCATATCAAAACAGCTCAAAGCATTAGAAGAAAAAAACAAGTAAGCCTTTGTTTGGCTAAGCTTACACTTACTGCTCTGGGTGACAATACAGGTAAAAAGCATATTAGCTGTAGGAGACAAGATCTCTACATTTATTTGGAAAGACAACTACTAGCCCACAAAAACTGTAAAAATAGAACAGCTATGGAGCACTGTAAAGCCTATGACAGACAGGATGTTTTGTTACCTATGCTTAATCATCTTCAGCATGGGTGATAAAATATCAAATGTTGCCCTCCTACCGGGATTAAGCTAATAAATTCACCAAGTGTTGAAGATCCATGCCTTTATCCAGTCTAATGAATACCATAAGGATGGTGATCTTAGCCATTTTATTTAAACCCTTATGGCAACACATTTAAAAAAGACTTACCATACACAGCAATATGAATCACATGGGATATATACACACTTTAAAGCTATCATGGCACTGCTGTGTGATTTGGTAGCACTGTCTTGGATAATTGAATTTATATCACAATTCAATATTCTTCTATGATCACAAGAGACAAGTAATTTAAGTTGGGGCTAAGCATAATGTACCATTATGGTCTTTTTACATATACTTTTACGGTCTTAATATTTTATTCTATATGTGTGATTAATAATTTTTAGGATGTATATAGATTTCGGATGAATTGTGTTTAATGAACTGTATACATATGGTCAGTAATTACAGTCATATGTCCCGCACTCAACAAATCCGTTTTTACAGCTAGAGGGAGATGGTGCAACAGAATAATACAAAATAATCAACTCATAATATAACCTGTTAATAGCAATTTTATTATATCACAGATGCAAATGATGAGCCTAAATAAATGTGCGATGATTTATCCCTAAATTTACAATGGCAATGGGAATACATACACTATATAGATAACACATTTTCTCTGTTGCAATCAATTTTATACTATATAGAACAAAACTCTATTGATAAATAAGTTCTGCGCACAGTACTGGCTCTCAACTGAACGTCACAGAACTTTGTTATGCAAAATATAGCTTCTCTTTTTGAAACATGGCGTTTGAAACATCTCTAGGCATGCATTAACAGAGACAGGGTGTTAGGGTACAATGCACAGCTGTTCCTGCTTTAAATGAAACCAACAGCTTAAGCCCACAAACAGTGACTCATAGGTGAGATACTCCATAATACTCTAAGCCAATTATACAGCACAGAGGAGATATAAGATCGGTTCTCCAGCAGTACAGTATAGGAAAAAACAGCAGCAGACAGAACAGACTTTTTATTTCCAATAAAGCCCACTCTACTAGAAAGGCTAACCGCTTTTATGGTTTTGAGCTTGACAGCTTCACCTTCCAATACAGTGGCCCTGAATAGTAAATGTGTAAGGCATCTGTAATCCCCTACAACATTAGAAGGGTTACTCAATGATCAGAAGATGTACTACCTAGTGCCAAATATACGCTTCATGGCCCATTCTGAAGGCCCCTCCATTCGCCATAGATAAGTTAATGCATTCAAGTGCTTAAAGGAGTTTCTAAAATGGAAATTAACGGTCTGTCTACTTGGCATTTCCAAAAGGCACAATCTATGGAGAAAAAATATAATTTGAGTAAGAAAGTCAAAAGGCATAACAAAAACAAAAAAGATACAAACATTTATGTTAATGGAAAGAAAGGATTAGGTCAAACATGAAGCGGGTTCTCTGTCTAAAGAACAAGACCCTCGTATATTGGACCATCGCCCTCTGGTGAGTCTTTCCGCAGGCGTAAATGTTCAAGTGTGTTCTTAAAATGGGTGCTTATTTGATCAGTTTCCTCTGTGGCATCCAGATTTGGAAGGTCTTCTCTGATTTTTTGGATGAGTTGGTTCAAAACTTGGACAGTGACCTATAATTAATACAAAGCTTAGTAAAATTGTCTGCATTCAGGTCATAAAGTATATTCACTGTAGTTCTATATACAAACATATAAATATATGCAGCGTTTTAAAAAAAATAATCCAGTTTTAAACAAACTTATGACACTTATAATCACTAAAAAGGAAGGGGGAATAACTGATTTTGAGAAAGCTCATTGTATTACACAGTCATAAGTTGCTTGGATATTAACATACCCATCAATAAATAGATACCCAAAATCGAGCTTTTGCACAGGGCAGTTGCTGTTATAAATAGCCCTTTATGTAATGGATTAATAATTTAATTAATTAAAAAAAAACTAGCAAAAATAACAAAAATGGTTTGTTTCTCTGGACACTAATTAGAATCATGAGATTTAATACGGAGGTGCTACATTAGTTAAATTTAAAAAAATACAACACAAGCTGTCATTTTACATACCCCGTCATTTTCCTTTTCATAAAAGTAAATGTATCTATTCAGAATTTCGATGAAGAGCTGGACTTGGAGAGAGGGATCCATGCATTGGTTAGCGATCTTAAGAGCTTTCTTCAAACACTCCATGACTCGCTTGCCACTATGAATCTAAACAGGCAAATTAATGGACAGGGTGGGTAAATTTTATTTAGTTTATTTTTTAGAATAAAAAATGTAACATATTAAACATAATTTTAGTATTACCCAATGTAGAAATCTTTATTGGATGAGCACGCACCAAGATCTACTTACTTATTTATAAGGGTCTACTAATCCCACCATACTCTTTGGATACTGGTCTACAATTAGTAGGCTAGGAGACCATAATTTCCCATCCAATCATATATCACAACCTGACACATTGCAAAATTTGTTCGGCTACAACTCCCAAAATCTAATCATGGGTGTTTCAAGATCTGTAAGGATGCGGATTTACCTTCTTTGTTAACGCTCATTTATTTGATCACCCCAAAAAGAATCCTCACCTCCTCGCCATTTTTGTCTGTGTTGCGCCCAGACCAGAAGAGGTGAGCGGAGATGCTAACTGCTCTGCACTGGTCAGGCTTCTTCAGTAACTTGGAAGCCGCAAGCGCACTCTGTGTTCTCAGAGGCTCATGGTTCTCCTCACTGAAGCACTTCATCTTCTCAAAAGTTCCAATTATTAACGTGATAGCTGCTAGCTGTGCTTTAGAATCACTGATTTCATCTTCATAAAGGGAGAAAGCCTGCAGAACATGGGAAAGTATAGGCATTAAAATGAAAGTAAAAAAAAAAAATCCAAAAGTATATCATTTAAGATACAAGGTCAAAATGACAAATAACCAATACCGGTAAGTATTCATTTTTGACTGATTTTGTTTTTATCCGTGATAATAAAACCGTATCTTTTTTTTTTTTTTTTAGGTAACTGAGCTATTATAAATCCATGTTTCAATTCATATTAATAGCCAATCAAAAGAGTCTGAGCATTTTGAATTTCAGAGCTTCAGAAGTGCAACTTGCACCTTCTCTGTAAAATTTCTTAAACGGGAAAGTACATAAATACACAAATAAAATCAATCTATTATCTTTACAATTAGCAGCCAAGAAACATCTGTTGCTCTAACTACTGTTTTGTTTCGTACTCCAGCGGATCCTGCTCTTTCAGCAGCCGGGAAACTGCGATATCTTGTTAGCTTGTTCTTATGAAAAGAGATTTCATGCTGCCTTTGGCATGAGCCATGAATAAAACTCAGTAATAAAGAGAAAGTCTTGTGCTATGTAGGAGCAATTTTCTCTCTGCAATGTTCTATAATTGAAAAACAGAATGTCAAGGTCACTGTCAAAGTGACAAAGAGATAAATTGTTAGCGGTTTAGTCCTTACCTGAGACATAAATTCATAGGCCACTGTCTCATGGTTTTCAAATCCAATTTCGCCGGCTGCCAATGCACCCTGGAGGAAAAGTCTAAGGGGCAACTCCGCCAGTTCAGCTTTAATCAATGCACTGATTGTCTGATGTGCAAAGGAGAAGATCTTTTGACATTTTTTCTCCCATTTGTCATCCTGAGTTATACAAAAAAAAAACCAAAACAAAACATTTACATTTATAAACAAGCAATTTCCCTATTCCCCTATCTTATTATAACTTGTATAATGTTTAATTCAGCTAACAACTAGGTTAAAACATTGACATTGAATATTTTAAATATAAACAGTCAGTTATGAAAATATACATTAAAAAAATATATCATTGACCACATAGATTTCAACTGGGGAGAAACCTTTTTAACAGGTCATCACACAGAACTGTGCTAAACCACAGTGGTGTACTAAGTCTAAACAGAAATGTATACAGTATAACAAATTTAAAGGTACCCACTCTGGTCTATACTTGTCAAATACACACAATATGCTTCCTTGCTATCTGTGTTGCAACTATAAATGCTGATAGTAGTTCTGCTACTGTCAGAGAAATGCTGCTATGAATGATTTGGGATTGTGGGTTTGCATGGGAATATGGGGGAGATTAGCTATCAGTTCCTAGAACACTACAGTTGAAGAGTGGACAAAGTCAGCAAATAAATGCCAGTTTAAAAAAATGGCAGCCTCCCTTAATACACTTATCCATGGATGGCATGCTGCTTTAACACCAACACAAATGGCACATGTATAAGAACAGCAGAGACACTCATGATGCACTAAGCGAAAATAGTCTTTTGTTTATAGAAATACAGTAAAACGCAAAAATTGCTTGGGGGCCCTATCCTAGATTACAAAGCAAGCCAGTCAGAGTCATTAAAAATATAAAAGTAACCTACCACTTTGGCATTTTCCTTGTATCGGAATGCAAGCTTATAGGCAGCAAAAACTAATGGCGGCAACGTGAAACGTATTCGCTGATTCCCACCCGCTCCAAAGTGTTTCCGAGCTGTGTTTAAAATCTGAGAATAAAAGCAGATAATACAATTAAAACTTTATTTCACCAAAATGATAACTAAGTAATAGAAAAACATTCTGAACAAGACTTGCCCATAAAGGATGAAAGATCCCTATAGGTTACCCCCATTTCTAAGCTAGCACACCAGATAGCTGGAATTATGCAAAAAAAGACATAGTTTAACTAGCAAACAGGGAACTGAATCAGTAAGTTTAACAAATCTTTTACAACTGTTGCTCTCCCTACTGGAGGTGATAGTACATATATAGAACTGTGAGCATTCTAAAAGGTGATTACCTACATTTTGGTTTTATCCCTGCTTCAAAACAGGCAAACACAAAGGTAGAAAAAAAGCAGCCATATTAGTGAATGCGTCTGTACACGCTGACATTTCTAGATATTTTTCATTGGTAATTTAAATTTTGCAGTAAAAGAGGCAGGACTTGCAGTAATTTTCTAAAGATGTCATCCTGATGGAAGATGAAATAATGCATACCCTATCTATACCTAGCTATTTTCTGCTATTTTCAGTTTCTCTTGCCCCATTACTGTCAAACTACTACCCATCTGCCTCAGCATGTCCCTCGTGCTGGCTGGTATGATGCGGTGACATGAAGTGCTGGGGCCGAGGACCACGCTGAGGCAGAGAGGTAGTAGCCAGGGGTGAGGACGCAGCGGAGCTGGGGGCATAGTTTGAGGACTAACTATAATCTGGCCCCCAACAGCCTGAGAGACCGTGAACTGGCCCCCTGTTTAAAAAGTTTGAGGACCCCTGCCCTAAAGCTAACCACACATTTTTAATATTGATACTGCAGAGAGCCTACTGACCTAAAACATTTGGTTATCATTAGGCATAACCAGACCAAGACCAGACTGAGCTTTATTTTATCACCTCTGTAGTTTTCTTTGCCAAACCACAAACCATTATGCTCATAAATTAGTAACCTGTAATAAATAAACACATTTAAAACTATCCATAAATCCTGGGTGTGCATGTTCTAGAAATAAAAGTGAATAAACCTTACCTAGCCTACAGGCACTGTGTGATAAAGTGCAATATGGAAGGGGCCTAGCTTGGTCAGGGCTTCCTGCTTATAGTTTGTGCCATGTGCTGCCTCTGTCCATGTAAGGATGGAGAGCACTGCAGTTCTATTAAAGGACCATTTTAAAATAAACACTGGAACGGTCACCTAAGCAACTTACTTAGCATTCGTTCAGTGATGGTAAATAAATAAGGAGAGCATCACAATCCACCACTAGAAAAAAAACCCTCTTCTAAAGATGGAAGATATTTTTAATGAAATATAAAAAATTGGTTTTGGAGTTGAGCTTTTCTAGCTGATTGAAATGCCATTTCTGCAGTTAACTTTATTCAAATGCTATCACAGATGAGTTGGCTAATGGAGAGCATCCGTGCACACCAATTTTGTACAGGAAGAGAGGATTTTGACAGAAAAAATATAGTGTCTTCTTATTTATCTAATGGATACACTCAGCAGCAGAAATACAACTATTCTTTCAAGACAACAAAAGCCTGTGATAACGATAGGTTACTTTAATGCATGTGCTGCTTCTCAGAAACTGCAGCCTAACAGCAAATAGTAAACAACCCCCTAATCTATCCCCAAATTCCACTGGCTCAGACATCCAGATCCTGTATTTTTCTCCTATCTTTACAATTACTCTAAACAAGCCCCAGAATAACATACCTTAGTCCCTGCAGTCTGGTTTCTGATTGAGAAGTTGAATCAGGCAGTTATGTATGGGAACAGAAAAAAAGCTGCTGCTGCACACTGGCTCCTGCTTCTCTGTGCATTCCCAGAAAGCTTCTTCTCAGCCAGGCATGCAAAGAAGGCTCTCCTCTTTGACTACCCTGTAGTCAAAGGGACAAGGAGAGCTGAACAGGTAGAGGGTGGGGTTTCACACTGTACCAGGAAGTAGAGGAAAGGAACTGGAGATCTCAACTCATAAATCAGAAACCAGATCAGACTGAATGCAGGGACTAAGGTATATTATTCTGTGGGTTTGTTTAGAGTAATTTTAAAGATAGAAAAAAAAGGTTCCTTCTTTAAGGATCTTTTTCCTATCTAATGCTCAAACTAAATTACACACTAATCAATATGTTGCAGGTCTAACAATGTCAGAATGTATAGTAAAACTGGCCTTTCCTCTACTCAGTTATCATTTACTAAATGTGGTCTGAGGTACAGGAGAATATGCCTCCCCCTCCTTTTTGGTCTTGATCCTTGGCACTTATATAAATCACCTGCATTCTGTGTATTTACTGCACCTGTATTTGGTATCTGCTCTTATCTTCCCTACAATACAAATACAATGCAAGAATGCCCTGCACACCCTGATGATGCTATTCAGGTAACATTTAATATGTTGATATTCTGCCAGTGTCTGCATTCTGCCTCTTTCCACCGTTCAGGCTATCAGCAAGTATTTAGCGAGGTCTGACTGCCAAGCCTTAACAGACAACGCTGGACCCAAGAGATATTATGATAGCTTAAATAATTAAAATTTAAAATAGTCAGTAATGGCTGAATATCAGATCGACAGACATGCCAAATGAGATATCAAATCTCCTTACAAATGCTGAAGCAGCTTGAATGGAGAAACAGATCACAAGCAAAGGATCAGAATTTTTTTTTTTAACTGGCTTTTGGCACATGCATGAAAAATAATAAATACAAGGAATAAATACCTTCATTACTTATAAAACCAGCAGAACAGGGTAAACTATCATGAACATGACTTGAAGATGTTAATAAATAAAAGCAATCATGTTCAATATAAAAACAAATGCAAAGTCAGCCCCTGGGGCCTGAGTGATTCAAATGTGGACTACTTTGATTTATGTGAATTTTCAAATTGATTGAAGACAATTGTCTTTTAAAAGACACAACAGAGGGGTCAGTTTACTATGAGGTAAATGGAATAAGAAAACACAGCTGAGTGATAGCAGAGACTAAGGAGAACCAACAGGAGAATAGTGATTAACATTCTTGTAACATGTTGGGGGCTCACCCTAGAATTAATTCTAAACCACTAGGTTCCCTAACTTTGTGTCAAGCAAATATGATGAATGTGGGTTTTTTGCACAGATAGGAATGTTGGACAAAAATCAAGACACACAAAATGTAATGGGCATTCAAATAACTCTCTCTTTCCAAGCATATACTTGCAAGGCAACAGCGGTGGACATGACAGCCAAATCAATCTCCTCCAGTACAGGTGACAAAACAAACAAAAATATCTTTCCATTGGTGTCTCATCTTTTGGGCACAACGAGAGAAAGTGTGACACCAGAGAACATTTATTCATGTACCATAGGATAAGAATGACCATAATAGCTAGGAGCGACTACACATTTATATTCAGTGTTGCCTATTCTACACTGCTTGTCTCTTTATCAGCATCTCTGGTCTTTCTAATGTTAAGTTTTTGTGAAGGAAGCAGAAACGATTTCATTTGCAAATAGCACAGAATGACTGCTTGATTTCCCTGAAGTTTAAAGGAAACATATTGGATAAATGGGAAAAACGCTAATTTTGTAGGCAATTATGAATAATCTACGGTGCTGGTTTCCCTTTGTGCTAAAAATTAATCCTCTCAGTAAAAATGGCCCCTTTATTGGAGCTCTCTATAGATCGTATCACTTCTCTGTCCAGTGTGAAATGAACAGTGGGCGTGTCCTAACGGTCCCTGCCAGAAGCACAGTAGGAGGGGGATAGCCAATCAGAGCGCTGTACTCAAACAAACAAAGACAGGCTTCAGTTCCCTATCAGGTCAGCCTAGCTGCTGATTGGTTCCTATCCTACAGTGCATTGTACGGAGGGCCACCGGCTCCCCAGCTCATCCAGAGAATTCAGCCAGCAGGAAGTGGAACAGATGGGCAGAACTAGTGGGGTTTTTGTGGAATTTCTCAATAAATCAGTCAGAAACACAACTTTTTAAAGAAACAGTAACACCAAAAAATGAAAGTGTATAAAAGTAATTACAATATAATGTACTGTTGCCCTGTATTCCTACAACTGGTGTGTTTGCCTCAGAAAGCCTATAGTTTATATAAATAAGCCGCTGTGTAGCCATGGGGGCAGCCATTCAAGCTGGAAAAAAGGAGAAAAGGCACAGGTTACATAGCAGATAACTAGTAGATAAGCCCCATATAATGGGGGTTTATCTGTTATCTGCTAAGTAACCTGTGCCTTTTCTCCTTTTTTCCAGCTTGAATGGCTGCCCCCATGGCTACACAGCAGCTTACTTATATAAACTATAGTAGTCTTTCTGAGGCAAACACACCAGTTGTAGGAATGCAGGGCAACAGTACATTATATTGTTATTACTTTTATACACTTTCATTTTTTGGTGTTACTGTTCCTTTAAAGCACAATCCTTCTATATCTAGAGGAGTATAATTCACTGGTACATTCATCATTTTTATAGGATATGTCTCCTTTAAGTCAGTCAGCAGTGTCCAAGCAGCTGCATAACATTAGAATAATGTTCTCTACTGTCAAAGTTGGTTTTATGGAAAGGTGGTAGATGGTAAAGATTAGAAAAGGTAGCACAGGGAGACAGAAGAAATTCTCTGTATAAATACAGACCAAATGCATTCCCAGAGTATTCTGAAACAGAAACACTGTACACTATATTTATATGGATCTGTCTAATATAAAGAGCTGAAATAGTGATAATGTCCATTCGATTTAAAGCTTCACATTAATTGCTGGCTCAGACAGAGCATAGAAATGGCCAACACCTTTGTGTCATGACTTATTACATGGATGGAAACTCCTTGTTACGGCATAAACCAAAAAATAGCCCATCACCCAAAACTGTTCATGTAAAATTACCCTAACAACCAGCTAAGTTTAAACATTCACCAAGAAATAATATCGCAAATCCTAGCAAATACACAAATACCGTATATACTCGAGTATAAGCAGAGTTTTTCAGCACCAAAAATGTGCTGAAAAAGTCACCCTCGGCTTATACTTGAGAATATGGGTTTGAAGATGTCATTCGTTGCGCACGCATTCTTATCATTACTTAGTATAGCTTCCTTAGCCTTCCCAAACTTGCCTGACAGTTAAAAAAAAAAACTTAGCAGTAGCTGCTGCATTTCCCACCCTAGGCTTATACTCGAGTCAATAAGTTTTTCCACTTTTCTTAGGTAAAATTAGGTACCTCGGCTTATATTCGGATCGGCTTATACTCGAATATATACGGCAAATAAAAAAGCTCATCAAAAGGTTTTACACCCTTTGTTTCCTCAGAAATATGTTCAAAGTGAAAGCAGCTTTACAGCTGCTTTCCAACAACTAATAAATGGCTTCAAAATACATGAATGTCTGTTATTACATTTGCTAACAAATAGAGTTGATCTTCAGAGTGAGACTCCAACTGTGCACAGTGAGCCCTGTGAGCTTACAAACACTGCAGAAACATCTTTCAGATAATTTGCCTCTGTGGCACATACAGAACAGTGCAGAGATAATTCTGCCAACTGCTTAGACACAATGAAATTCTCGACCTTTTAATTGTGGTTACCTTGTTCCAAGCAATGTAACTTTTTTTTATAGTACAGCCATCTAATTATAGGAAAACTAAGGTTCCCCAGTATAGTTAAAACAGGCTTGTTTTAAGGTTACGATAATTGGTTTCACCGTAATGAAATTTCTACCTAGCTTTTCAAGCAATAGATATTACAATGGGATACATCAGTAACTAACAGACTTCTTATTTTGGGTCCCTTCCCATATTACATAGCTTACTGTAAACAATGTAAAGGTATATGACCACCTACATTAGCTTATTGGCCTGTCATATTAAGTATCTTGAGCATGATTTATTAGTAAGAGACTATGTATGTGCATTGGAAAAATAAAAAGACTAGGAATAAATTACTATATAAGCCAATTGGATGAGTGATGAAATGTTTTCAAGAAAAGTTTTTTTAAGCTAGCCATGTTACAATTCTTTTACAAGATCTTTTAGTTATCATAGGACCAAGCTTATTCCAAAACAATCGGTTAAAAGTACGATTTGCCCATCAAAGAAAAATATTGTCTGACATTTCTGTCTCACCTAAATCACTAACAAAACACACAGAACTTTATTTCTAGGTTAATTATGAGAAAAACATAAAAGAATCAACATATCAATTGCTTTTTCTTTGCTGAGCAGCAGCAAACAGGGCATTTGGCACAAAGGCTCAGCAATTTGAAACATACATGCCAAACTACAATTTGGAGGGGCAGAAGCTTAACCCGCCCCTGCTGCAGCCATCCGCACCTCTGCTAGCACTGGACACACAACGTTTCCAGTGGCTATAGAGAAAGCAGACCACATGGTCCAGGGAGCCAGAGATCCTGAAGGGTGGGGGCTGGGAGGCTGCATAATAATTAGCCATAATTTTGTAATAGTGCAAACATTTTTAAAATTATCAAAATGTTTGTCTAGAGTTATATTTATATTTTCATTATTATTTCATGATTGTTCCCCTTTGAATGACGATGTGCAGATATTAAGGAATAATAAAGGCCTTTTCAGTCAGACAAAAATCAGATCTGACTAATTGGGGTAATTGACAGAAAAAAAGGGTAATTGACAGAAATTGCCTGTTACTAATGCTGAGTAGAGTATGCACTTAACCCATCCAGCTCTGACAATCAAACCATGGGTGAAGCAGGTAACTTGTGAAATTTCTTAGTGTATATTGTCCCGCAATCATCTGTCCCATTAAATATCTTCTGGTACTCTGGGTACCACTATTCTAGCTTGTGGTACAGTAAGTTATCACAGGAGTCACCTTAATCAACAATAATTATGTTTTATGTGTTAACGTAACTGCTCTTGTTCACCACAAAACTATAATAGCATGGTGGTTGAGGATCTAAAAAGAAAAATGTCCTATTTAGTCAGGTAATTACTTATCCCAGTAGGATTTTATAGCAGACAAGCCGTGTACAGCTCTCACTAGCATTAGTCTCACAAATGTCTGCACTAGTTAAACTGAAAGCAGTATTGACACAAATTTGTGGGGGGAAAGGTTATATATTCCCTGACACGGGCCAATGATTTACTTAAAACAGACACCGACTGTTAATAGTGTAATTTATTTCAACTCTATTGCAGAATTTTTAGCATTTCATACCAAGTACTGTTGGTCAGGATCATCTGATCGTAACAGGTGAATAAATCTGCCTACAAGACCCTGTTCATCTGCAAAGTCCTCTGGATCTGGTTCTTCTGCAGGCTGATCAGGCTGATCCTGTATAAGCGTTGAAACCAAGTTCATGATAGCATCCACCTAAACATAAAATATAAATTGGTGAGTAATTATTGCTGAAGTGCATTGTAATGCTCACCGTGTATTAGCCATACTTTCCAGTGCGCATATATTGGCTAAACTTGAAAACCAATTAAATGAAAACCTATTTATATAAACTGCATCCCCTTCACAAGCCCCCAACCTAATCTCACAAATATTGCCATGTTTGGCATTATCATTTAAAAAAGGTGAAGTAGCACAATCTGTTGATGTCCTGCTTGATGTCCTGGCCCCAACTCATTATAGGGAACAGGACATCAAGGGGTCTTTAAAATATTTATTGAAGCAAAAATGTATACTGAAGTTAATTGTAATTAAATTATCCCTGAAATGTATAAATCATTGGGCTGATTTTTAAGAGGACTGTTACAAATAGTAAGCAAAATCAGAAACTATGAAAGGGTTTTGTATGGGCTCTACTATAAATGTACTCATACCCTTAACTTAGTAAAAGCATGTGCATTGCTAAGTATTACTAAACAGAATGCACAGCTAATGCTAAGAAATTATCATTTTTAACAAGAGAGCCCAAAAGTTGGACTTAGGGGCATATGTATTATAGTGTGTAAGCTGGCATAACTTGTGATGTTGGCTTACACACTATAATAAATAAGCCCCTCAGTGTATGAGCCAGACACATATTCACATAAAATAGTACACGCAGATCCTTACCTGCTCTTGGGAGCCAATCTCTGTATTGTATTCCAGTGCATTGCTAAGAACATAGCAACTCATGCTCTTTCTAGACTCATAGTCAAAATATTCAAAGAGAGGATGGAAATGCTTCAGCTTCAACACAGTCAGGATATTGTTGTAGGTATCAACAGGTATTTTTAAAAGTCTGGTAAGTTCCTTGGAAACAGCGCTGCTTGTGGCAATGCTGTAGACACAAAAACATAAGGTCAGGTTTTACATACGCTGAAGTACATAGTTACATACATGAAAAAAGACCAGAGCCCATCAAGTTTAACCCATCCAAGTGAACCCAGCACACAAACCTATACTGAGATATCTATACACTCACGTACATAAACTATATATACACTAACATCAAAACTGTTGATTTTAGTATCAAAATTGGATACTATGCTTGTTCAAAAACTTATCCAGGACCCTCTTAAAGACAACAGAATCTGCTATTACAACATCACTAGGAAGTGCATTCCACAACCTCACTGCCCTTACCGTGAAAAACCACTTATGCTGCTTCAAATGGAAGCTCAGTTCCTCTAATCTAAAGGGATGGCCTCTGGTGCGTTGATTGTTTTTATGGGGGAAAAAAAAAAGAACACCCCTTATCTGCCTATAATCCCCTCTAATGTACTTGCACAGAGTAATCATGTCCCCTCGCAAGCACATTTTTTCCAGAGAAAACCTGTAGCCTACAGTCTAACCATGCAGCAACACTTTGGGGCAAATATATTAAAGCGCGTAAAAAGATTGACGCCGTTTTTACGGCGTTAAACGTGGCGTAAACCTAAACTTACGCCATTAATTCCGCCGTTCTTCAACCGCGTCTTTTCCCGCCGTTATTCGCCATCGCGGAAAATAGCACGGCGATCTTATTCATTTATGCGTGTACGCTTGCGGCGTAAGCAAATTTTACGCCGTAATCGTCACAGCCTATTCATTTCAATGGGCGTAATTATCACATTTTATATAAATTAAATGGATAACCCCGTTTTTAACCAACCAATGAAAACAATTTGAGGAAACTTTAATAAATAACGCAGTTTTTAACCAACCTATAAATAAAAACAATAGCTTGAAGAAATAGAACACGCATGCGCTAAATTACATTCACGCTTTCGCGGTCATCGCCGTAAGAAAGAACACCATATACACGGTGGTTTTACGCAACTCAGAAATAGCCGCCAGTAAGTATGTTGAATTTTACGCCGCGAAACACCGCGAGCGACGGCGTAATTTTCTGTGTGCCCCTAACTGTATTTCTTGCAAAATTGCAAGAAACACAATTCTAAAATCTGTTATCAATGAACACCCCATTTAAGAAATAAAAAATGTTCACTTCAATAAACCTTAAATTAGGAAGGTTTTGTTCATTTCATTTGTATTATATATATTTTTTAGCCGTCATTCCCCTAAAAAAATCTATGTTGGTTGCAGCAACCACAAATACAAAAGGAATACCGTATCCAAACAACCTGCTACCAACACATTAGCTAATTAAGGCAAAATAAAAACATGAGCAATACCAACTAGGGTGGATTCATCTCTTAAAACTAGAAAAAATAAATGTTGCATACATGCACAAACATATGCTTTCAGTACAGTACAAAGGAGCAGCAGCAATTACTAGCAGCATAGAGTTTACTGATGTTCATTAGTCTAGGAGCAAGCAAGATCTTCAAAGTCAAAGAAAACTTGCCTATCTGAATTGACTTTCCTTTGATTAAGTGCTCTCTTCAGTAGTTCAATCAAACAGCCAGAGGTTTTCTTTTTACAACCCACATAAACCATAAAATATTCATACTCTAGAGAACGATTGAGAGTTCAGACCTTCTTGACAGTTGCACCAAACACATGCTGGGAAATGTCTTTCTCTTTGACTACTCTTATTTGTAAAACGATTTTGCTGTGGTTTAGCCAGCCCTGTACAAAACGCTAAAAAATATGCTCATAAAATTGTAACCAATGCCTATTTAGTGAATAGAAGTGAAAAAGTGCATTTCAAGTCTGTGGTATTTCAGAATAAAATGAAAAATGTCATCTTTATTCTTAAAATGTTTTTATTAAGAGTATTGAACCAAAATTTTTTATCGATTCCACAATTAAGTAATTTGTGTAATTTTATGTAGAAAAACCTTAATCTTTCATTTGTCGGTGTAAGCCAAACTACAGAAGAGAATCACTCAAAAAAAAAAACTATTGCTTGTTAAAACACAGTTACCTAAGCAACAAGTTCAGAAAGCAGCATTTGTCTGTGTTTAGATCTTGTATGCTTTTAAATAATTAAAAGACAATTATGGGGCATATACGATACTGATCAGAAAAAAAAAAAGAAGAAAATTAATGTTATAAAATGTAAATGCACGCAATATCTGACAAACATCTATAATTTAATTTTGAATAAACAGCAACAATATTTTGTACACAGTATTGTTTACGTCAAAGCCACGCGCATTCGGAAAGAGTGAGTGCTTCTAAATACGTACCATCTAAATACAGCACATTATAAAAACAAACACACGCAAGTACAGAGAAGCACCAAAGACCAACTAATATATATGTCCATAAAAGCTGCTGTCTATCAGTTTCAGGCTATGGCTTCCTAAGTTTAGGTCATAAAGTATGTCAGACCACACAGCTTGTTGTGCTCATGCCATCCCTTTCTCCTATTTCAAAAATAGAACAGAACATATTGTACTTTGCGTCAGTGCATTAGAACAAAGTCCATGCTTTAAAGACATATAATAAAATTAGTCATAAAAGGCAAATGAATTATGTTCAGTCTTCTTTCCTTGGGTAGGATGCCTACACACTCATACAACTATAGTACAAGTATAGGACCCGTTATCCAGAATGCTCGGGATCAAGGGTATTCCGGATTAGGGTTCTTTCCATAATTTGGATCACCATACCTTAACTCTGCTAAAAAATCAATAAAACATTAATTAAACCCAATAGGATTGTTTTGCATCCAATAAGGAGTATTTATATCTTAGTTGCGATCAAGTACAAGGTACTGTTTTATTATTACAGAGAAAAAGGAAATCAGTTTTAAAATTCTGAATTATTTGATTAAAATGGAGTCTATGGGAGACGGGCTTTCCATAATTCGGAGCTTTCTGGATAATGGGTTTCCAGATAATTTTCCCCTTACAAAGGTGATCAAGAAAAAGGACTGTTTTTCTTGCCTGCAAATTCTAAGTAAGGCCAAAAGTAATAGCTTAAATTTCTGTCTTAACAGCCTTGGCAAAATAAACATATGTCTTTATTCCCAATTCAAAAGTCTGAAACACTGTGGCTATATCAGCTAAACAATGATTAGTGCTAGTTACCACTGCCACTCTGATATTCTATGAAGTGTAACCAAACTGATGGGTTCTACTTTACTTGCTAATACAGGTCTTGAAGTTCCTGTATGGCATACTTACTGCTCGAGGTTGAGTTTGTTAAAGATTTCCACAGTTGTTTCAAGGACCTTATCGACATAATCAACTCGGTCTGGATAGCATTTCATGGCAAGATTAATGAGGGACACTTGTAAGGAAACCACATCTTCTGAAGGCATGTCCTGCCGGGACTGCAGTGTAAAGTGGTGAAGAAATCAGATTTGGTTATTTCATGTGAAAATGCACACTCAAATTATACAAATCTTTTATATGTGGTTTTAATATTTATTGCTGCCCAAAAACACAGCATGCCCCCATTAAATGTAACTTCATTAGTGCAACGCCTACCTGTATTACTGTGGCCACCTGCTGAGAGAAAATATCAAACAGCTTGATATCTGCTGGTATTCCAGGCCCATCTTCCCGATGTGCAAACAGAGCTAGCCTGCGAAATAAATAGGAAAAACTAAGATATTTATACTGTCTTGCCAATTTGCCCTCAGACAAGAAAATAACAAAAGTCACCAAGCATGGTTTAACCCGTTTCCCTGCCAGCAGCATAGAATATATGGCAGTGACAAGAAACACACATTTCTGATTTCCAATCATATGAAAGGAAAAAAACATGTTGCCCAGAGCATTTGTGGTCACTGTCAGGACCCAACTTGCTGAACAGAAAAGCAATACAAAAGTCCCATCTAGTCTATAAAGAAAGAGATGCCACAGCACCAGCATTTGCACCTCTATTCCCATTAAATTTAAAGCACAAAATCTATACTATAATCAGCAAATTAGTCGAGGTAACCTAAAACAGCCTGTGACTCATTCTGTTTTGTTATGCAGTCTTCTTGCTATCAACTAAATGTCTTCTGCACAGAGCATACTGCTGCTTATTAATCCCTCCCTCTATTTATCAGAGGAGGTAGTTAAGCTGTGTCAGATAGAAAGGAAAGACTTAATTCTCGTTATCAATCACAAACCTAACATTTACCTCTTACAACACAGAAAGCAAGACTAGAGATTTATAGTTTACTGGGCAATGTCAATTAAGTCTGTATTAAATAGCCTGCTGTGTATTTCCTGATTGAAGGAGAGAAAACAGAAATGATTTTGTGGTGCCCAAGGCTATGTTAGCAGCTCTAGAACAGTGACATGAACCTTAATTTTCTTCACCGCACAATGGTTTGTTTGAGGCTTTAAATAAATAATGTAAACCCCCTTTCAGTACTTGGAGCAGTACATATTGTGTGCTCTCATATTTCTCACAATAACACTGACCACTGCTGTCCTCCACCGGAGACTAGCATTTCGCCAATATAGCACTTTTCATTCACTTAGGGCTCTGGCACACGGGGAGATTAGTCGCCCGTGACAAATCTCCCTGTTTCGGGCGACTAATCTCCCCGAGTTGCCATCAGTTGGCATCCCACCGGCGAAAATGTAAGTTGCCGGTGGGATGGCACGTGCGGCAGCGCAATTTCGGCAAATCACCGAATGCCTCGCGAGGCAACTTCGATGATTTGCCGAAATCGCCTGCGCAGCGTGTACCATCCCACCGGCGAACTTACATGTTCGCCGGTGGGATGGTAGTTCGGGGAGATTAGTCGCCCGCAACTAATCTCCCAGTGTGCCAGAGCCCTTACAAGAAGTGGTAATGGCCATTTATCCACCCATGTTTGCTGCCATTCCGGCAGATAAATGGAGACCATGTATCAGAGTCCTTAGATTTGTGGTTCTGCATCAATGACGTAAACACCTTAGTAGAGAACAACATTGTATTTGTGGGTCTGGATAAGGGATATGAATTCTCCTTTCAGTAATGTTTTGTGGCCAAAAACAAGGGACGCAAACTCACTTGCTATATAAATGCATGTTTAATTCCTGCTCCTGATTTTTGCCTGTAGTCAATATTTTACATTTTTTTATTATATTTTATAGTTAATTCATTTGGCTTTTATGAATCTTTTTTTTTAAATGACATACTATTTAGACATTTGCCTCCCTGGGCAGAGCATTTTGCAGGTACAAATATGAAACTATAAAATGAAACTAGGTGATTATGCCCTTGAATAAAAGTGCCAGGTACAGTACAAAAACTCTTACCTGTCAATTAAAGCAATAATGATATTCTTCACATTCACATTTTGGTGGAGCTCAGCACAAGCTCTAAGGAAAGGGTTTAGGGTCTGAAGGTGAAATTCATCTGGAAAAACCTGTGCAAAGGAATTATTTATGAATAACTAATATTTATGCAAGGACATTCTAATGACAACCCTTTAAAAAGAAGAAGCTTTCCATAATGACTTTAAAAAGCTCAGAATGCACTTTTTACTTATAAACGAGTAAATCACAACACATCATTTATTATAAACCTTCCATGACAATTTTGCCCCTTTTGGTTGCAGGACTAGAACTCCCACCATATAATTTTTATATTTGCATTTTAAATAAGAACTTGAGATGGTTTTTGGTTCTGTCTCTTCTTAAAGACTCATATAGACATGTATACAAACATTCTCAATATTTTAATTATAATGTGAGGTAAATGCATGTATGCACTTTGTATTTCTGTCCAGCAGTAAGGATATTTAATATACACAGTTAAAACTCAAATTTAAAGTACCCTGATTTTAAGTTTTCCCACATTCTAGAATTTTTTTTTGTGGTCCCACAAATTTATAATGAATTTCAACGGGTGCTTTTTTTCTGATTTTACATCAAAATGTTGTGCTAATATTCTTTGAGTACTTGAAGAATAAGTCCCTGATTTCTCATTTTCCTGTATATATATTCTTCTGTAACACAAGATATACAGAATAATATGCAGATTTATTATCTATTTCAGTATTATACTGATCACTGTAATTTATATTGGATTGCTACTGTGCAGACTGTATTTGTGGTTTTGTTCACTGCTCTTAAATTGCCCTGAATTGTGTAGTATATTGCTGATTTGAGTGTGTCCTGAAATTGTATAATTCAGTCTCACTGTATAATTGTATACTGTATAGTTGAGATTACAATAAACCTGACTTGAAAACCCCAAAGCATAATGGATCCACCTTAAGCATGTCTAGGTGCTGTTTTGAATATCTCAGGCACTGATATTTATGATAAGGTCAGGCTACCTCCTGATGACTCTAACATGCAGCTTACATTTGTGCAAGCAATGCTGCACCATGGAATGGTGCAAAACTCCTGTGTCAGCCACACTTTCCTGCAGCTCCTTTGCAGTAACAGAAGGCTTTACCTTTTCTTTTTCTTATGGAAGTCTTTTGGATGCTGCAATTGTTTTATTAAAAGAGGAACTTTGTATGTGGTTTGCAATTATTTGATTCCTGCTCTTATTTAGGAATGCTGTTCATGGCTCTAGATATCATTTACTCATATTTTACAATCTTCCAGAAACCATAAGATGCAGAATTCCAAGTCAGTGTAGAAAAGTTGAAGCACCAGACAGAATGGAAATTCTGAAATTGGTTTCTAGAAGCATAATCATTTTTGGCAACTACTACAAGTTTCTTTAGTGAAAATGCACTGGTACAGCATAGACTTATCCTAAAAATACAGAGCACTAATCAAATCTCAACAGCTCCTTTGTAGAAAGACAAATTCCCTTCCAAAAAATGCCTAAAAAGTACATTATGTTACATTACCTGAATTATGCACTCCATGAGGTATTCTTGCGCGAGAGCATCTCTGCAGTTTACAACTTGTTCTAATATTCCAGGCAACACAATCTAAAAAAATAAGCAGAAAAGCCCTGAGTTATATAGATACTCTGAATAGACTGAATCACTGTAATACTTATCTTGAGACAATCCTTTTGTTAAAAGGACATGAAAAAAACTCTAATTCAGTGGGGGGTGCAAAATGGTTAATTCACACCCAGTGAGTTAATTGTAATAACCCTTTTCACGTAAAAATGCACCTGTATGGGGAAAATGAATAGAATAATGTGCCAATTTCCTTATTCCCATCCCTTGCTTGGGCATATTTGGATTTGATGCTACAGTGCATATGTGCAATTTAGGAAAGTAAAATGTTCGGTTTTTTTCCCTGTGCCTCTGCCAGAAGAACTACCCTGAGATTATACCATCCTCCAGTTAATCTAGCTAAACTTGTCATTTAAGCAGACAAATGCTGACATTTTTGTACAATGCTGTGTGCTATTATCAGAGAATATTTACAATAAAATAAACCCCACCTGTAAAACAGACTACCCTCCCTCCATCACCACACTATTTAACACCTTAATTTTAGAATAAGATACAAGACTGAGTACATTTTGGGGCTTTTCACACAGGTACTTGCACTACCACATGCTCCTTAGAACCTTGTGGGCCGCGCACTCATTCAGCCTGATCAAATTAATTGCATGCATGTGTGCACAGGAACCTTGGAACTAGTACCAGTCTTAAGCTGCCAGTATTTCCAGGGTTCCATCTACACATGGCACACACTGAAAGTACACAGAGCCTTGGACAATTTGGCAAAGCAGACACAAATCTACATCCCTACAGGCGAATCGAATACATGTTTCAAAATACCCTTTATAGCAAGCCCCAGATTCTGGGGAAAATGCTACATTGTGGGTAAAAGCTAACCGCTCTGAAATGGCTTTCCACCAGCAACAGTAGGAGTTGCCGGTGGAAAGCTCTCTGCATCATCACTTCCGTATTAAGAAGTTGTGCAAAGTTTTGTGATGCAAAGGGCTTTCCAATGGTGACAAAGCCATTTAGGAGGGGTGCTCTATCGTGGGCAACTGAACTGCTCCGTGGGTTCTTAGCCTTAAGGTGCCAAGTTTCTGAATTCAGGAACAGTGCAATATTCCCATTACATTCCCAAGGAGCATCACTAGTTTTACAATTTTTATCATTACTGGCAAGAAAGCTTGTGACTTTGTGCAGAATGAAAACCACATAAGCATCCCAATCTCTAAGACTGACGGCCCACAGAGCAAGTTAACAACTAGCAATAGACCTCTGCTACCGTGGGCAACTAACTTTCCACTGGCAGCAACAGGAGTCGCTGATGGAAAGGCCTATGCATCGCCTTTGCGAAGTCACACAAAGTTAGCTGCATGAGGCAACTTTGTGCGACTTTGGAAAGCCCAGGGGTTGCGAAGGCCTTTCCCCTGGCAACAGGGGAAAGGAATATCGGACCGGTTAGTCGGCCACGGTAACAGAAATCTATTGCCTCCGACTAACTCATTCCATGGACCATCAGCCTGAAGGGATACTTTGCCAGCTAACTATGGGTTTTCAAAGCAACTGGTTTTCATGGTGCAAATACAAATAAATGTTTAACGATCAAAACATTTAATGAATGTAAATTGTAAAGTTGCTTACAATCTACTTATTCCAAAGATAATAATAAACCACACCTGTTTGTATCTCTCCACGTTGACACCTTCCAGTTGGCTTAGTCTGACTAAGTTTGTTCCCACCAAGATTCGAAGCTCCTGTCTCTCGCGCTCCCTTTTCTCTTTGTCTCGACTGTGACCCTGGTGCTGCATTCGCACCCACAGCTTGTTCATTTCCGCAAAGTTCAGTAACACAAAATCCATTGAGTCACTTATGTCTCCTGTCACTTCCTCACTGTAAAGTTGTAAAAGCTATTTAATTACTGCAAGCATATTAGACTTATAAAAGACAAAAGATAAATGATTTCAAAAATAAAGTCCAAGCAAACAGCAATTATAAATAAAGTCCAAGCAATTAGTCGCCCGCGATTAACTCCCTGTTCGCGGGCGACTAATCTCCCCGAGTTGCCTACCCCTGCCATCCCACCGGCGAACATGTAAGTCGCCGGCGGGATGGCAGACGCGGCGGGGCGATTTGCGGAAATCGCCGAAAAAGCCTCGCGAGTCTTTTTCGGCAATTTGCGCGAAACCGCGCCGCCGCGTCTGCCATCCCGCCGGCGACTTACATGTTTGCCGGTGGGATGGCAGGGGTAGGCAACTCGGGGAGATTAGTCGCCCGCGAACAGGGAGTTAATCACGGGCGACTAATCTCCCCCGTGTGCCAGAGCCCTAAAGGACAAAGAAATCCTAATTCAATGGGTGATAGGGTGCCAATATGATCCCGGCTGCCGGAGACTTTCTTGTGTTGTCTAAGCCCTTTATCTGTTTCCCTGTTCAAGTTTACTCAGGTATGGTAAGGGTGAAGACACATGGAGCTACTTAGTAGCATCTACTTGTCACGGCTACTAAACCCCAAAAAATACCCTGCCATTGACAATACTGAGAATTACCTCTGCTAAAACACACTGAGACAATTAGCAGTAAATTATCAGCACTGTCTATTTTAGTAGCCATTACAAGTAGCTGCAACTAGTAGCTCTGAGTGTCTTCACCCTAAAAGCCTCTTCCAAAAAGGACTTAAGCACACAATAGTGACTATGGGCAAGGTCTGATATTATGCCTGGAATCAACTGGCAAAGACCAGCACATGAAAGACAGACACATGCAACTAAGTTTGCTCATTGCCATAAATAAAGAGCATAACAAAATTATGATTGATGTAGCTCACAGTGCAGTGCAGGTTTTCTAATCAGCATAGGTAGAAAAAGTGGATACAAACGAGGACATCTCTCCTCAACCAAAATGTTTTTCTAGTGGATCCAGTTTCTTGGTGTACAATATTTAGGTGCAATGCAAATTATCCTGAAAGTGCTAGTGCTGGCATATTTTTGGTGTCAACACATACACTACAGTATCTTACCTTTCCGAGACTCTTAGCTATCTTTTTAGGTTTTTGTTTTGTTGTTTACTTTAATGCAGGATTTTGTGTTTTAATATTTACTGACATAATGGTTCAAAGATAACAAATTCTATGCTTCTGACTAAACTGAAAATAGTGTGTTTGTGTGTGAGAATGTGATAGGGTCCTTAGATTGCAAGCTCCTCTGGGGCAGGGACTGATGTAAATGATGAATAATCTCTGTACAGTGCTGTAAAAATGTGTCAGCATTACATAAATAAAAACCAGAAATAAATATGAAAATTGCATATACCCGGTAGTTAAGTAACCAAGCCAAAAATCAGAAGAGAAAATGGCATGTCTTATATTAGCTTTACCTAAAAATATTTAAACATTGCCTTAAAACAAACATTCATTAAAATGCATTACATAAGCATGAGAATAAAATTAATATTTGAGCCTTGTTTAACCAAAAAAAAAAAAAAAAAGGGTTGCTTACTTTGTCTGCTCCCCCTCATCTGGCAAAATATTCCTGGTGCACTGCAAAAGGTAATTCCGGAGAAAGAGCCCCCTTAAAGGATGTTGGACACCACGACACATCTCTACCATATCTTTCAGAATGTCCTTCCTCGACTGGGAAAAAGACTTGACATATACCACTCCAACAGTGATCAGCAGGTAACTGATAAGGGCCACATACAACACACAATCAGACATATAATTCTGTGCATAAATGCATTTACAAATTTCTACTAAAAAACTAGTTATTACCAACAGCAAAGAGGCAAGATCACTTCCTGTTTAAGTAATTTTACTGAATAAATAAAATTTATTCTGTTAAAATAATAAAATGGTACAGATAAGTGCAGCAAACCATTTTCTTTTTAGCAGAGTAATTCTAGTGTCTATAGGGCACACATAACAGTCCAAATTATGTAACAGATGAATAAGAAAGCAGTACTTAAGTGTGTATACTTAGAATTTCAATATAAAAATTCAGATGGCACTGTGCTACAGTTAGTTTTATTGGGATCACAATGCTTCAAGAGCCCCTGGAAAAATGGTTTAATACCTCTGGAAAGGTTATATTTAGAATTGATTTTGTTGTACAGTTTGAATCTGTATGTTAAATTTCTATGGAGGGTCAGATCAACTAGAAATAGTAGTTAGCAGACTCTACATAAACCCTTAAGCATATTCAATGCATCTTTAACCCCCACCTGACTTAGGTAAAAGCCAGCACTCTATTATATATTTCATGTTCAAGAAGTAGCGAAACTGTAAATGTACCAATTCAACCAAAACTGAGCTTGATTAAGCCAATTAATATTACCCTGAAAACAAATAAATTAGAAGCTGAACTTATCAGATATGATTGAATAAGTGCAAAAAAGACACAGGCGGATAGCCCTTGCCTATTGGAAAATGTATTTCTTTAAAGTGTTTCTCATACCAGTAAACATATTGGTAAGTACTGACAATCAATATTCAAATAAACTTGAAAAATAATTAAGCAGAGTTTTGCCAGGCATAACGGGGCTTATTTATTAATGCTGGGCTAGTTCTCACCTGAGCGGTGACCTGTGCAAACCATAAAATTATTGCTTTTATTGTTTTAGTTGATGTTGTGTGACAAAAACAAAAATCCCAAATTGGTTGCGAAGTGCAAATTTGGCCACTTTTAATAAATATCCCCCACTGGGCTGTGCCTGAAATTCTGGTGTCAGTCAGGTCTTTATGTTCCATCAAGCACAATAGACCGGTTTAGTCTCTAAGGGTGACGAGAGACAAAGCGATTAGTCGCAACTGGATTTTAAAAATCTTGGTGGTTAATCGCCATGCTAAAAAGTTGTGGTGATTGTACCACATGGTACCTTTCATTTATGGCAACATGTATATATTTTCTTGGGGGGGTAGTGTTGCAGTGATTAGTCACTGTGACTGGATTTTTTAGTTAAATCGATTGCAGGTTTTAAAAGTTGCGGTAACTAATTTCCCCGTCGGTTTATACCCTAACAGAGGACCACAAGCGGTGATTAAAATAGGAGAAACAACTGTACTTACAGCCTGGGGATAATATTCCCAGCATATTGTACAAGCTCATAGAGATCAGCTACTTTTCTTCCTTTTGCAAACTCATCTGTGAGATACACCTCTAAATAGTGCAGTTCGTCCGATATAGCCATGTCTTGTTAGCTCTCTGTTAAGGATATTAATACAACCTATAGACTCCAACAGGTGCAAAAAAAAAATCAAATAAAGGTGTGCGGTATGGAAAATGTGGCTGCAAAAAGACACCCATTGCGTTTTGCTAATTTTTGCTGTTTTGCAAATTTTTTGGAGAAGCAAAACGGGACAGATTTGCTCACAACTAGTTCAGACCTATTTCTTTGCCTATTCAAGTATCAGGTTCAATTAAACATTGCAAAAAGGTTTGTAAAGATATTTTGAATCATGGGTACTTGGCTACAGGAGCTTTTTTCCCCCAAAATGTTAGGGGGTTTGTATCTGCTCTGTCTGGCACCTGTTCAACAGATAACCCCAAGTGTGCAGCTGCAACATGGCTAGAAAAAGGCTACTTTTGGCCAAAAACTCCTAAGTAGTAAGCCCTTAAGTAACAAATACACAAGCTCTTAAAGGAGAAGTAAAGGTAAAAACTAAGTAAGCTTTATCAGCCATAAGCTGCACCAAGTCCGAGTGCAAAAGAAACACAGGATGTCTTGTTTCCTTTTATGTCTGTATCAGACTTCCTGTCCTTCAGGTTTGGGGCACAAGTCTGAGCAGCTCTCTCCTCTCTCCCACTCCCCCTCCATTTTTTTTGCTCCCCCTCCCATATGAATGTGTGATCTGAGCTTTACTCAGGGATAGTAAAGCTTTCAGCTAAATTAATATAGTGTTGTAGGTGGCACTAATATGGCTAATCTATTGGCAGTAAAATGCCAAAATGCCTTTCCTTCTCCTTTAATACAGCTTTTAAATTACTAAAAGGGTCAAACAGCACACCTTAAAATAGAAGGAAAGGTAAAAACTAAGTAAGCTTGATCAGAAGGGTCTATGTAAATACAGCCATTAGCACTCACAAGAAAGAGAAACACAGGATTTCTTGTCTCCTTTTTTAGGAACATGTTCTTCTGAATCAGACTTCTCTTTTAGGGCTCCTTCAGGTTTGGGGCACTAGTCTGCTCAGTTCTCTCCCTCTCCCCCTCCTTTCTCCTGCTCCCCCCTCCCATATGAATGCATAAGAACTCCCTCCCCCTCCCTTGGAATGTGGGCTCACGCCAAGCAACTACATGGTAGCTCACCATCACATAGATAAAAAGGATACACAACTCGTAATAGCTCTTTGGAGACAACATTGATGTCCGTAGCTCACCCAGCATGTTAGAGGCATGTTTAAGAGCATCCATCAGCTTGTTTTTATCCTAACAAAATAAAAGAAAATCATATTTTAATACAGGTCCAGAAAACTGGGTATTCAAAATTCAAATAAAAAAGACAACATATTTTTAATGAAGGAATATTAAAAAGTGTCTTAAATATTCATAATCACCTTTTTTCAACACAATCATATTAAAAACTACTGTATATACTCGAGTATATGCCTAGTTATTCAGCACCCAAAAGGTGCTGAAAAAGTCACCCTCGGCTTATAGTCGAGTTGGGTGCCATGGGTCCCTCCAGACTAGCACCCTCTCTCCTTTGTGTGCAAATTAGGCCCCCCGCAACCAGACCCTCCAGTGCCCTGGCCCAGGCTCCCACTAGCAATACTTATTCCCCCTTATACTTATTCTGCTGCCAGTTTGCCAATGTGCAATGAGCGTGGGGTAGCACTCATATTGTTTTTGTTGACCCTCCTCTCCACTTACAGAGCTAGTTTACTGTTTTTATTTGAAATAAATATTGAAAAACCATATACCCCACTGATGCCTCAATTAATGTAATTTTATAGGTATTTATTTTGATTATTGAAACTTAGCAGTAGCGGCTGCATTTCCCACCCTAGGCTTATACTCGAGTCAATAAGTTTTTCCAGTTTTCTTAGGTAAAATTAGGTACCTCGGCTTATATTCGGATCGGCTTATACTCGAGTATATACGGTATATTCTTTTGCGGTGTTAGAGATTCTGCCCTACCTGTTAAAAGGGAACTCCCGCTTCTAAACCAAAATTTGTTAGAGATCCACACAACACAGAAACCCATCATTGTAATCTGTTCCTTCAAAAGGTATGAATAAATACAATTTCTATATGCTGAAATCCAGCTGCAAAAAAGTTCTTCTCTTTCTGCATCATTTGATATCCTAGCAAGGGAAGAAGGGACTAAACCATTGATGTTACTAATTGTAACTCCTCCTCCACAGCTTACAGGAGAACGTTCAAGCAGGAACTAAATGCATTGCACTGTGATGTTACTTTCCTTATTTACATCTTGTGTGCAGGGAATTGTGGGATTTGGAGGATGCAAGATGAAGACAGGCTAGGGATAGTGACTACTGTTATGTTATGGGTGGATTTCCCCTTTAAGTGATATGGCAAAAACCTGGCCCGATAATCAAGAACAGTTAGCTGTTAAAGATCTACTGCAATCAAAAAAACTAAAAGTAGTCATCTGTTAGATGGTAAAAATAGATTACTAAACCAAAGCAAAACTTACTTTGGCATGACCCTGTTTGGGCCTGGTTTAAAAGGAGTATAAAAGCCATGTTGCCAGCTCTAAAGAGGACTTCCTCCCCTCTATAAAACTGCACAACTAAACCTCCACTGAAACTGCCCCAATTCTCGTTACCTGAACAGAAGAAACAGAGTAGGGGTTGGGGGGGTACCAACTTAATCATCTCTTTCAGATGATCCTAGGCACGGAGCATGCACAGGTCTGGATCAGCTTTAACTGCAGATCATTTCCAAAAGAAACCTGCTGCACTACTCTATTTCTGCACAGGTAAAGAAATAAGGCAAGTATTAGGGTCGAGTTGGTGCGAGTCAACAGAGGGAAACATCTCCAAGGTTTGATAACGTTTAGCCATGCCTTTCCTTCATGGCTGTCTTTATAAGAAATTGGGTTTTTACTTTTCAAACACGTTTAGTTTTGCCGATGTTAACTTGAAAGTGGTATGTAATTATAATTAAATGCATATTAATAACATATGGGCACCTAAATGACAGTAGATGAGCATTTGGAAGCCAGTCAGGCTGCATGAGTCATCTCTAGCCTATAACTATCTCCTTCTAGCAAAACAGTTGACTTAAAAGGACTAATATCTGTTTTGACCTCACGTACGATTAGCCTTGTACAATCTTTTACGCAGTCACGAACTACAGCAAAACTAGGTAAACCTCTGAAGTACAGACATATAGATAAAAAGACACACAGTATATGGTGTATATAAATATTAATATGAGATGCCTCTTACAGAAGCTCCTCACTGAAGGCAATGAGAAGGGTATAAAGCAATCTCTGAATTCATTTAAATAAATGAATACAAAAATGAAATCATGGTGCTCTCTCTCTGGTAAATAATAAATATTTGACATACTGTTTTGTCCCCATATAAAAGTAATTACTTATATGGTGACTTTTGCCACCATGTAAGAGCAATACATTTCTGTCAAATTGCTTTCCATCACAGAAAATGTGAATCATTGTACTTTTGGCATCAATAAGCAACTGTCAAAAATATTACATTCCACATTTCCTGGAAAATGTACTTGTATTCAACTGCAATGAAAAGAGAAATTCCTGGATCTAGTTGGCAAGTTTTATATGAATCGGTGAAAATGTTTTAAAAATTTAAATACCAGATGGTTAAAAAAGTAAAAATATAGATATTGCATTAAACTTTTCATCCAGGGTGTAGGAAATCTATTTTTATCCCCATAATCATGGTTGATTTGCCAATTATCACTGTGAGGGGGTGGAATGAAGTATTTATACTGAGTTAGTAACATTAGGTCAAATCACAAATAAATTTTATCTGCTGCAACGCTTAAATGTTAACAACAGTTTTTGTGTCTCATAAAAACAATATTATTTTTTTTTTAAATAGGAAATTAGGTATGTCTTGTCTGTACTTTGCAACATAACAGCCAAAAGATCCCATGTGCCACTGCCCTTTGCCTAGTATATTTAGTGCAATAGATTGCATGAGCTAATATAGCTACTGCTTATAGGAACACAATGGGAAACCTGCAAGTACTCCAAAGAAATTAAAGAAAAAAATGTGGTCTTATATTATATTTAAGATAAACAGATCCTATCTATTTTGCCTTTAAAGTGATACCGACATATCAACTACTCCTTAAAATATTAAATGTACATAAAAGTTACCTATGGCTCATGTTGATCATTTTTCACTGATAGGGCTGCTTTTGTAAGTGATTGTTACCTGAAGTTCCTGAACCTGTTTTGCCAACCTGACTGTCCCTTCTCAACCTGTCAGTTATAGCTTCTAATGCTAACGGCCTCCTGCAGCACAAATATGGCAGCCCCCACATAAAGGAACATGGGGGATCAGATAGGTAATGTAAAAGCACGGGGCAAAAATGTTAAAATGTAAAATTATAAATAGCAGGGACTCTAAACAAAATAATAACAACAACAAAACCAGTCAGGCAAATATAAGGCTTTTTAACCCTTTAAGTGCCAGCCGAATTCGTCATTTCGGTTCCCCCCAGTGCCAGACGTTTTTTAAGCATTTTGTACTCATTCACTTTAACAATGTTTTTTGGTAGGAAAACCTCCATGAAACTAGGGAAATTATATATCGTTTTTTTCGTCACTAATTGGGCTTCGACATACATACCAAATTTTATAACTTTTCTGGAGATATGATGTGTATTTTGGGTGAATTATGTAAAAAAAAAATAAAATTATGAAAAATTTCTGTATATTTTGAGTTTTTTTTCCATAGAAAAGTTAATTTTACAAACTTTTTTTTGTTGTTTGTAAAAGCCCTGATACTCCCAAGTCCAACGATACCAAATATGTGGTGGTACCCCACAGTTCCTGTCCAGAAGTAACCCCCAAACTAAAGCAATACTTAGTACAATATCACACCAGAACAAAGCGGAAAAGCGCTTGTAACAGTTGATGCAGCATAACTTATATGTAAATCTAAAATATCCCCTCATGTTTGGTATCTTTAGAAACTACAGACCTTCAGGTTTCTAGGTGCAATGTAGTTTTCACTAAAAAGCCAAATACCTTTTGTCAGTGCATTGTGAAATTTGGAAGTTTTTTTGACATTTTTTTTTTTTTCTAAAACGTAAACTTGGACGCATGATCAAATGTGGATTTGACAAAAAAAAATCTCATAAAAATTTTCTAACAAAGGCAAATTTGAAAGACAAATTTCTACTGAATAAAATGATGCCCCATATGTATGGGTGCACATAAAGACATGGGCACCAAACACTCCAAAGCAGGGGCAATGCACAAGGGCAATTACAGCTAAAAATGTGGGTGCTGTGCTCTATGTGCACTACCTGCAGTTTTTCAGTGTTAACCCCCCTACTTGTGAAATAACCCCCACAAACTATATATTTCTGAAAAGTGCACACCTTCAGCTATTCAGAGACACCACTCTTCTCTTTCTACATAGAAAATTGTGGCCGCAGTCCCTTGCAGAAGTCAGCGCTTTGGTCAGAAATCGAGGAAAAAACTGATAAAAAACCTAGATTTCTCCCCAAAATCTCCATGGCAACTACCAAAAACTTACTAAACATCAATCTGCAAGTTCCCCTGAATAAAACAATACCCCATATGTATGGGTGCACATAAAGACGTGGCCACCAAATGCCCCAAAACAGGGGCAATGCATAAGGGCAATTTCAGTTGATATTTTGGGGGCTGCGCTCTATGTGCACTTCCTGCAGTTTTTCAGTGTTAACCCCCCCTACCTGTAAAATAACCCCCACAAACTATATATTTCTGAAAAGTGTACACCTTCAGCTATTCAGAGACACCACTCTCCTCTTTCTACATGGAAAATTGTGGCCGCAGTCCCTTGCAGAAGTCAGCGCATTGGTCAGAAATCAAGGAAAAACCAGATACAAACCTAGATTTCTCCCCAAAATCTCCATGGCAACTACCAAAAACTTACTAAACATCAATCTGCAAGTTCCCCTGAATAAAACGATACCCCATATGTATGGGTACACATAAAGACGTGGCCACCAAATGCCCCAAAACAGGGGCAATGCATAAGGGCAATTTCAGTTGAAATTTTGGGGGCTGCGCTCTATGTGCACTTCCTGCAGTTTTTCAGTGTTAACCCCCCCTACCTGTAAAATAACCCCCACAAACTATATATTTCTGAAAAGTGCACACCTTCAGCTATTCAGAGACACCACTCTCCTCTTTCTACATGGAAAATTGTGGCCGCAGTCCCTTGCAGAAGTCAGCGCATTGGTCAGAAATCAAGGAAAAAACAGACACAAACCTAGATTTCTCCCCAAAATCTCCATGGCAACTACCAAAAACTTACTAAACATCAATCTGCAAGTTCCCCTGAATAAAACGATACCCCATATGTATGGGTACACATAAAGACGTGGCCACCAAATGCCCCAAAACAGGGGCAATGCATAAGGGCAATTTCAGTTGAAATTTTGGGGGCTGCGCTCTATGTGCACTTCCTGCAGTTTTTCAGTGTTAACCCCCCCTACCTGTAAAATAACCCCCACAAACTATATATTTCTGAAAAGTGCACACCTTCAGCTATTCAGAGACACCACTCTCCTCTTTCTACATGGAAAATTGTGGCCGCAGTCCCTTGCAGAAGTCAGCGCATTGGTCAGAAATCAAGGAAAAACCAGATACAAACCTAGATTTCTCCCCAAAATCTCCATGGCAACTACCAAAAACTTACTAAACATCAATCTGCAAGTTCCCCTGAATAAAACGATACCCCATATGTATGGGTACACATAAAGACGTGGCCACCAAATGCCCCAAAACAGGGGCAATGCATAAGGGCAATTTCAGTTGAAATTTTGGGGGCTGTGCTCTATGTGCACTTCCTGCAGTTTTTCAGTGTTAACCCCCCCTACCTGTAAAATAACCCCCACAAACTATATATTTCTGAAAAGTGCACACCTTCAGCTATTCAGAGACACCACTCTCCTCTTTCTACATGGAAAATTGTGGCCGCAGTCCCTTGCAGAAGTAAGCGCATCGTTCAGAAATCAAGGAAAAACCAGATACAAACCTAGATTTCTCCCCAAAATCTCCATGGCAACTACCAAAAACTTACTAAACATCAATCTGCAAGTTCCCCTGAATAAAACGATACCCCATATGTATGGGTACACATAAAGACGTGTCCACCAAATGCCCCCAAACAGGGGCAATGCATAAGGGGGGGGCTGTGCTCTACCTGCAGTTATTTAGTCTAAACACCCCCATACCTGTGAAATAACCCCCACAAACTATATATTTCCAAAAAGTGCACACCTTCAGCTATTCAGAGACACCACTCTTCTCTTTCTACATGGAAAATTGTGGCCACAGTCCCTTGCAGAAGTCAGCGCTTTGGTCAGAAATCAAGGAAAAACCAGATACAAACCTAGATTTCTCCCCAAAATCTCCATGGCAACTACCAAAAACTTACTAACCATTAATCTGCAAGTTCCCCTGAATAAAACGATACCCCATATGTATGGGTGCACATAAAGACGTGGCCACCAAATGCCCCAAAACAGGGGCAATGCATAAGGGCAATTTCAGTTGAAATTTTGGGGGTTGCGCTCTATGTGCACTACCTGCAGTTTTTCAGTGTTAACCCCCCCTACCTGTGAAATAACCCCCACAATCTATATATTTACGAAAAGTGCACACCTTCAGCTATTCAGAGACACCACTCTTCTCTTTCTACATGGAAAATTGTGGCCGCAGTCCCTTGCAGAAATCAGCGCTTTGGTCAGAAATCAAGGAAAAACCAGATACAAACCTAGATTTTGGTCAGAAATCAAGGAAAAACCAGATAAAAAAACCTAGATTTCTCCCCAAAATCTCCATGGCAACTACCAAAAACTTACTAAACCTCAATTTGCAAGTTCCCCTGAATAAAACGATACCCCATATGTATGGGTGCACATAAAGACGTGGCCACCAAATGCCCCCTAACAGGGGCAATGCATAACGGGGGGCTTTGCTCTACCTGCAGTTATTTAGTCTAAACACCCCCATACCTGTGAAATAACCCCCGCAAACTATATATTTCCAAAAAGTGCACACCTTCAGCTATTCAGAGACACCACTCTTCTCTTTCTACATGGAAAATTGTGGCCGCAGTCCCTTGCAGAAGTCAGCGCTTTGGTCAGAAATCAAGGAAAAACCAGATACAAACCTAGATTTTGGTCAGAAATCAAGGAAAAACCAGATAAAAAACCTAGATTTCTCCCCAAAATCTCCATGGCAACTACCAAAAACTTACTAACCATAAATCTGCAAGTTCCCCTGAATAAAACGATACCCCATATGCACATAAGTACATGGCCGCCAAACCTGAAAATGCATAATATTGGGGCTGCACTCTATGCACCCCTTTTTTTTTTGCCTGCACCCGAATGAATGGAATACGCTCGGGTGCAGGCACATGTAGCCGATATACGCATGAAAACGCGTGAGAATGCAAAGTCTCGCGTTTTCATGCGTATATCGGCTACATGTGCCTGCACCCGAGCGTATTCCATTCATTCGGGTGCAGGCACAAGTAGCAGGCGTAGGGCTGAATTTTCGGCAAGCGTTTTTCCACTTGCTGAAAAAATCAGCCCTACGCCATGTGTGGCATCAGCCTAACCCTTGGCAATAGAAACTACCAGAACAATCTTAGCACCTCTGGACCTTTCTAGAACAACTGAAATCAAATGAAGTTAAAATGGAATAAAACCACTAAAAGCAATCAAAGAACAATAATTGCAATGAAATCGGTGATCAGAGCCCTGGATCCACCAATGTCACTGCAAAAGCAACCTTTTTAGGGCACTAAATACACAATAAAGAACAATGCAAAGATAAAACACCATAAAATCAGTAAATTCAAATAAAAACCGCTCAAACCAACAGAAGAACAATTATTGCAATGAAATCGGTGGTCAGAGCCCTGGATCCACCAACGTCACTGCAAATTCAGCACCCAATAGCAATACAAAAGTTATAGTGCAATAGAATAATTCAAAAACAGAAATCAATTATGAAAATGCAAAAAAAACACTAAAATGCAACCAAATAAATCAGATAATTATAGAGCAAGATCAGAAATAAAGTTTTAGTAAAAAAAAAAGACTGCCAGAGAAAGCAAAGAAAGAAAGAAAAGAAAAGAAAGAAAGAAAAAAAAAAAAAAAAAAAAAAAAAAAGTGTAAGTGTAAGTGTGTGTGTAAGTGTCTGTGTGTGCTTGGGAAAGTTGTAAATAAGTGTGTATGTGTACAAAAGTGTAATAATGACAAAGATAGAAGAAGAAATAGAAAAAAAAAAAAAAAAAAATTTTAGACAGTTGAGATAGAAATAAGCAAAATAAACAGTGGTTAGAGAGTTGTAGTTCAGCTTACACAATGCAGGCAGGCGATCAGGGCGACCAATCTGGCAGGAAGGCAGCAGGAAGGCAGCAGGGGGGCTCCAGCAGTCTCACGTGGCAGCAGAGTGAAGAGGCGACGGCGGGGGCGGCGACAATTAAAGGGACAGCAGTGGACACGTCATCAATGCGTGTCCACTGCTGTCATTGGCTGAGGACCCGGATCGGCGGCGCTGGGGGACCCGGATCGGTGAGTATGACCTCTTATGCTCGTTGCCTAGGGGGTTGTGCAGGCTTTACAAGCGCTGCGCTGCTTTAAAAGCAAGCGCAGCGCTTGTAAACCCGTTAGTGCTGTAGGACGTAGATTCTACGTTCTATGGCACTTTGGTCCCTTGGTACCTAGGACGTAGAATCTACGTCCTATGGCACTAAAAAGGTTAAAGGTATTTTTTAGAAGGGTCCTTAAATCACATGAAACAACCATTATAAATAACTGGTACACATTGCCCCGGCAGTTTTTTACGTGGTTCTTACTATACAAGCTGTGCACAAAGAAGCATCCTGTTATTCTCATCTCATTTTCATGAACAGAGGGAGGTCGGCAGAACAAACATGAACACAAGCTAGCTTCCATATTTAAATATGCACAATGTGCAAAATCAATTTTGTACTTTGGCAACTGCTGAATGAAGCACTTAACAAAATCAAACAGTGACAAAATAACAGAGAAAAGCTAGAGAATAAAAATGGACATGAACAGTAAACTAATTTTAGCGTGACAAACGGCAGAAAGAATACATAAGTTGGGCTCACACTACATGTTTCACGCGACACCTTTACTTACCCAACACATAAGGGGTTATTTATTTAATGCCATTAATGTGCCTATGTTTTATCTGTGCTTTGTGCTCATATTAAAAAAAAAAATTACACAAGAGACCTGAGCCATAAGTGCAAAGTGTGGGACAGGGTTCACCTTGCCATGCGTATTGTAAATGAGAGGTCCCAGGGTAACTGGTAACACAGCATTGCACCGGCATGTTTCTTACCTTTCCTAAGCATCGCTAGCACAGATTTGGACTTGCTGAAATGAGTTTAAGTCTGTCTATAGACGCCTGTGGGAAGAACGAATGACCTAGGCCAGTGCACTTTATTCACAAATAGCACCAACCCAAGCAAAAAACTTTTGAATTCACAGGGGGGCAAAACTTGGCACCCAAAGTAAATTTTTATTTTCTTGTCATTAAAGGAGAAGGAAAGGTAAAAACTAAGTAAGCTTTATCAGAAAGGTCTATGTAAATACAGCCATAAGCACTCAAAAGAAACAGGATTTTTTTTGTGTGCTTCCTTGTGCCAGAGTCCCCCCTCCCATAAAAATGCTAAGAACTTCCTCTCCCCCCTTAAGAATGTGTGATCTGAGCCATTCAGCAGGAATCTTCCTCATAGTCTTACAAACTGGGCATGTACAGGCTTCTTAGTCTTGGTGCAGGAGTGTGGCATTATGGGAATTTTCTTTACAGAGCTCAGCGTTTTATTCCTATAAGGCTTCTGATCATCTGAACAGGAGAAATATGGGGAGACTTAAGGGTACTTTTGAGAGAACTGAAGATATGCCTGTAGATTGCGATTAACACTTTATTAGCCTTTCCTTCTCCTTTAAAAAAAAATAAACAATATAAATAATTCATAAATAATGATTCTTAGACTTAATTCTTCTAGATACTGAATATAAATGAGTCATTAGTATGCCACCTTTACCAAACAGTTTCTTTATATGGCAACAAACACAGGCATACTGTTCGGAGCTGGGTATTCCAAATGCCTGAAACTAAGGAATTTTAGTCCAGGAAGAACACTGGGGTTTACGTAATACTTGCCAAATTTGCCTTAGTTACACATGGGAATCAATTATCAGTTACCTTTAATCACTCTGCTGCAGGTAGAATGCTAAAAGCAAAAATTTGCTGCGGGTTAATGCACCAAAACAAATGTGCTCATTGTTAATAAATGTGCCTGTCTGAAGCGTATTCCTCAGCCTGACATTTTTATCCCATACAACCAATTGCTTCTTAGGGAATTAATCAAAAGATAATGACAAACTAGTTCTTGCTTCAGTTAGTATGAATAAAAAATGCAGATTAGATCCATTTACGTGTGAATACAACACATGCACACAAAATGTCAGCGCCATCATGGGAAGAAATAACACACAAGTAGGCTATTTCCAGTGATTGCTGATGGCAGGCCGATTTAAACTGACTATTTGCCCCTTCAAAATCAGCAGCTTACCTGCCTGTGTATGAGCCTTTTACAACTTCCTCCATGATAAAATCCTGATGCATGGGTCAAGTCGAAAGTAATGACCCTAACCTGTCTTAACCAAATTTAAAACCTGCAGATTTATACAATCATGCCATCACTGACCTTTCCCATCTCTGGGTGGGAAGAGGCTATTCTGGCAAGCCCAGCATGTAGGTGGCCAAAACAGGCAAAGATCCACTCATTTGGCAACCTCACTAAAGAAGCATATTATTTATTTATACAGGCTAACCTTAGATATTGTACCAGCTTAATGCTATGGCCATGTCCTAGACATTATCAGTGACATCATACATGCTGATTGCCAGTGTCCTAGAATTTACTTAAATACCTATGAGGTAAACTTTTTACAATTTCACTCTTTACGTTGCTATACATTGCCTGTGTTAATTCAAATTGGTTATCTACCTTATTACTCAACATAGGTCATTTCAAACTATTAGCTTAAAGAACTATTTATTCCAGCTTTTACTTACTATATCTGATTTCATGTAGATAAAAAGTTTAAAAACACATTTATAGTATTAAGTGGCATTTCATTTTAGTCGCTTTATTTGAAGCAGTTGTTTAGGGTAGCCTTCTTTAAACTTCTCATGATGGGGCCAATTTATAAACACAGCAGAAATCTATGGTGTTAAAAATATATGAATCGTGAAATCCTCAAAAACTGCCTTCTCCTGCATTTTCCAGCTTTTACACAGTTCATATGTTTTAGTGCAGAAGATTCCCACTGGGACAAGTGCAAAGGTGAAAAGATTTCTTGCCTGCTGTTAGTACAGATTTCCCAAAGGTAACACATGCACTGTATAGTAACATAGTAAAGCTGTAAACAAAAACATTTTTTAACTATATATAAATTATGTGCACAGACATCCTGCTGGAATAGGCTGCTTACCAGGCATCTTTTCATCTGGAAAGACTGAACCTTTACAGCCTGAACTGCTTCATCCAGGAGCTTCTCCTGCTCATCCTGGGGGGACTGCTGGGTCGTCGGCTGTAACAAAGTAAAAAACCAAATAAATAAATACAATACTTTTCTCCATCACTCTAGGGAAATTATCAGTTGTAAGGGTGGGCACTAATATACAGTACAGTCGGTAAGATACAGTACTGTAGTCAGTTGTCAAGTAATGTTTGCAGTTAATGGCCATAAAGAAAAAAATCCAACTATGCTGCATACTTTAATCAGCAAGAAGCACTTTAATGAAAAGAAGAGTAGGCCTCATTTAACACTACAGCCTAAGATCTCAACCTTTTTCACGAAGACCCCACTAATCAATTAATGGCAAACAATACAATTAAGGTTACAAAGGTCTGTGAACGTATTGTAATATACATATTTTACATTGCCTCCATGTCATTGTAGCACCAGGTATTGCCAGTTATATAGCACCCACAAAGCTTCAGTGTTGAGCAACAGGGAGTAGAACATACAATACACCGACAACTATACACTAAGAGGCCTATTTATTTTTCTTCCGTCGGAACATAGAAGATAACAGTATAAAAACTGGCATTTGGATAGCAAAATCTGCCATTTATTTTACGCAGCTTTTTACACTGTTTTTTCTGCAAATTTTGTTTTACACAGCATAATAAACAGGCCCCATATACTGAAAGGAAAGTTTGAGAGTCTAGTCTGCTATAGCTAACACTCTGTAAGCAATAATACAGAATTAGACAAACTTCTTTTGCACAGTAAATTAGTCTTGGTATCTCTCCATCGCCCTACCTAGTGTTAAGTGCAGTTATTTTTGGACATTTTTGTTGCATTGCTCAGGATCAGTTCATAAAAAAAAAAGTTACAAACATATAAAACCATTTTTTGTACCAGCAATAACTATAAATAACCACAAATCACACCTTAAATAACCCTGTGGCTGGTCTGTCAAGAGAAATGAAAAAAGAAAATAGGCATTAATCTTATTCTAACTTAGCTGCAAGATGGCCAGAGGAAGCCTGGGATGTGTGGGTAGGAGATTGGGAAAAGGGATGATGATAGTCTGTGGCATGATTATCATCATGGGTTAGAGTGACAAAGGATAACTGCTTTGTAATTCGAAACAAAAATTTCCAATTCTGTCTTGAAAAAAATGGCGGCAGATATCAAAATTATTATGGTAGCTATATTTTAAATAGATTGAAACAGTCCACATTAAGGCTAATGCCTCCATTCACATCAGCCTTCTCATGTATCTGCACCACTGCTCTGTGTTGCATTAGCATGAGTTCATTTAGGGGTGTTACAATAAAACAACGCATTAGTATTTAAGAGACAGATATGGCTAATATTAAACAATGCAAAGATGTCTTTACAAGAAAATTAAAAATGAATTGAGGATTAAAGGACAAGGCAAAATAAAATATGTGGAAAAACACCAGGTTTGCTCTGTGGATGTTGCTTTCAAAATAGTAAAAGTAAAGTAAAGAGCAATAGTTTTTATCTTCTGAGGTAAATGACCCCTATTTAAAAGCTGTAAAAAGTTATAAGAGTCAGGCAAATAATTCAAAAACTAAAAAAAATAATGACAACCAACTGCAAACTTGCTAGGAATGGACATTCTGTAACTTACTAAAAGTTAACATTATGATGAACCACCCTTTAAAGCAGGGGTCCTCAAACTACGACCTCCCCAAGGTCATTTACACGGCCCCCACTGCGTCCTTACCCCTGGCTACTACCTGTCTGCCTCAACATGGTCCTCGGCCCCAGAGTGTCCCACCGGCCGACGCTAATGATGCAGCACCATTAGCAGCGGCTGGTGTGTAGTTTGAGGACTAACTATAGTCCAGCCTGCAAACTGTTCCCCTGTTTAAAAAGTTTGAGGACCCGTGCTTTAAAGAAAGAAAATTAAAAAAAGAAAAGAAAACGGAAAAAGACTTGAGAAACATATGGTGCCATGGCTCCTTGTACTGTTATCTCTTGGAGCATCAGGCAGGCTCATTAAAAACATTCCATCTATAAATCCACCGTGGATGCATGTTAATATCTATAAAATATTGTGATTTCTCTGACAAATTCTCATCCTAAGGACTAGATCACCAACAAAAAATTAAAAGCTACTTACAGTTAATGAGAAACAAGATTTAATTGTCTATTATGCCCTCATAGAAAACAAACAGTCCTAACCTTTTAACATTGCCAACCCATCCGCCCAGTAGTCTAATATGGTCTAATTTTCTCATCCATACAGATGGCAAAATAAAAACGAATTCAATTAATAGAATTTAAGCAGTGATTCTGTAAAATATGACTGTATTATATTACAGAGCTTCTCTCTTATCTGCTGTGTAACCTGTAACCAATTTCAGCTTGAATAGCTGCCCCCATGGCTACATAGCAGCTTTTTTATATAAACTATAGTGGTGTTTCTGAAGCAAACACACAACTTTTACCAGTGCAAAGCAACATTATATTCTGATTACTCTAAAGCATTTTGGTGACTGTTCGTTTAAGTACTGGGTTGCCCTTGACTGAAAAAAACCCTGCACTCTGTATGTGACAATGGATCTTCATTCCAGCACTACGTATAAATAGGAGGCTCTGTCAGGATGGAAGTGATCTGTGGATGAGCAAAACTCTTGCCTTTATTTCCAGGGCCATGAGTTTCTTTCTCTTTATACAAATAGAAACACACAATCAAATTTTTTTTAAAAAAAGAGCTCCGACCTAGCCTAAAATGAGCTATAATGTATGTTTATATAATTATTTTATATAAAACCTTATTAGAATTAGCATTCGCTTAAAGGGCAAAAAATAAATGTTTGCCTAATAAAAGAAAACATAAATCTAAGCAACTTTGCAATATACATTAATTACAAATTTGTTTTTACCCAAAGTAACACAAGCCAGCACATTGACTGTCTTTGCTGCAGGAGACTTTTGCAACATTGTTTAAAAAAAATAACCAGGAGTTATGCAAATGCTGGTTTAAATAGCAATTACATTTAGAAATAACTTTTAAAGCACAAACAATTTGTAATAAATTCATATTTATTTAGTTGCCTAGTGGTCCTGACACAACATGTACGTAGCTTGATTGAAGGGAGGATGAGAGGAACAACAGCTCTGTCCCAAAGTTGTTTATTGCCACCATGTAGGCCACTTACATATATGGCCCCTTTTATTTGCCCACAAAAAGAGTGCAACAGAGTTGACGGTGTCAATTGTCAGATAATTTTGTTGCCACTCTGTGGCTAAATAAAATTTTGGTAACACCATTTGTTGATAATACGCTGATACCACACCAGGTTTCCAGGGAACACACGCACCACCACCTAAATGTTTGTATTCAGTGTGAGACACCATCACAACATTGAAATTAGGGTTACCATTGTGGGATTCATTGCTTGTGGGTCAGACTATGTAAGTACACTCTACCTCTGCTCTTTAAAGGAATACTGTCATAGAAAGCCATGTTTTTCTTTCAAAAAGCATCTCTAACACAATCCTGCATTAAAATCCATTTTTAAAAGCAAACAGTTTCACATGGGGCTAGCCATGTTCTTCATAGCAGCACCCAGTAGATATCAGAATAGCACTATATATTAAGAAATCAAAGTCTGGCTTGGGACTCCTCCATTTACATGGGAGTAGGAGAAACAAACAGGTTACCTGAAAGCAGTTCTAATGTGTAGCGCTGGCTCCTTCTGAAAGCTCAGAATCAGGCACAATGCACTGAGATGGTGTCTACACACCAATATTATAGCTAAAAAAAATACATTTGTTGATTTAAAAACAAAAATTTAAATGGTAGAGTGAATTATTTGCTATGTAAACAGTTTAATTCAGAAATAAGTACACCATAATAGCAGTTATCAAAATGACATTACTGCCATACCTTCTATACTTATTTAGGACACTTCCAATGCACATGCCAAAAAGAATAGTCTCCTTTCTTTAAAAGGCTATGTTAGTGTTTGGGGAGGGAAAAAACCTAGGATCAAAGCAGCGATGATGACCAAATCCAAGTCACTGGGAGGACTCAGAGTACCCCCACTAATACAGTTACTACCTAGCAAGCAAGACTAGAAGTAATTGTTCATATGCAGACCCCAACAGGGGAACCACGGAAAGATATTGAGAATCATTTTGCAGCCCCGTTACAGTTAGCATGAAAACTCAATGAAATTTCTACCCATATCACAACAAGCTTTGGATCTATAGGATATGAATCTAAAACCATGGATAGCAAAAAACATGCTTCCCCTACACATGTTTGCATCAGACCAAAACGTCATTACATTCTAACAATACAAGGAGACTTCCTCAAACCCAATCTTTCGATACCTGCAAACTAGACACTATGTGGAATCCAAGATTAGAAACCAAATAACATCACCCTTCACCTATTTCGAGAATATGTGCAACAAATGGGGATGCACTGAATCCACTATTTTCAGATTTGAAAGAACGGCGAATCCTGAACTGAATCTAAACCCTAATTTGCATTTCTAAATGATGACAATTTTTAACGCACATCGAAAAATTTTCAACTTCCGTGTTTATGTGACAAATGTCACATGATAATAAGGATTTGGATTTGATTTAGCCAGGAGCATAGATTAGCCGAATCCTGCTGAAAAAGGCAAAATCTTGAATCTAATCCTGGATTCAGCACATCCCTAGCTACAAAAACTTACACCTGACACACCTGATCTCACTTGTCTTGCGTGAGATAACAAAGACATACATCTACCTTATATGACAAAATGCGAAGAAGACCTAGGCCTCAAAATGTTTGAAAAGACTTTGTTAAAAAAATTTGGGAAATGGGCAAAAAAAACATCGATATGTGCAGTCTCTAGTAAAAGAGCCTACATTATCGTCTTTCGGTGGTACCCCTACACATATAAGTAGACTCAGTGGCAACCCAGAGGACTCCACCTGCTTTGGAGGCTGTGGAGAACAAGGATCCTACCTACATACCTAGTGGACTCTCCAAGGTTCTGCTGCACTATACAAGCAGCCCCACATACCTTTCTATTAGGGGTGAAAATGAAAGCCCTACCCTCTAACTAATCCTGCAAACTAGCCACACACATTCTAACAGCAGCAAGATCTCTATTAGCAGCAATCTGGAAACAACCATGCATTTTAGAATTACAAACACTGACTACAAAGGTAAATTGAATCAGGGCGATCCATCAGGGACAAACTCCTAGAAAGAAGCTATGAAGGTGAGCTGGAGTGACATCTGTGGACACAAACCCTGGAGAGCCAGCAACCTGGAAACAATACCAACACTTGAGGTGGAGAAGGTGGCACTAAATATACACAGTGCTTATAAGATTTGATAAAACTAAATGTGAACAACCCTTCCTTTATTTTTCCTTTTCTTTAGGGCCATGACATGATTAGTCGTACCACAACAAATCTCTGTTTCCTCTTAAAGTAATTGTAGATTGTAAGCTCTTTTGGGCAGGGCCCTCTTCACCTCTTGTATCAGTTATTGATTGCTTTGTATGATACTCTGTATGTCCAATGTATGAAACCCACTTATTGTACAGCGCTGCGGAATATGTTGGCGCTTTATAAATAAGTGATAATAATAATAATAATAAATAATAATAACTTTGGCGACTTCGGCAAATCACGGTGCTGCGTATGCCATCCCACCGGCGATTTACATTCTAGCCAGTGCAATGGCATTGCGGGGAGATTAGTCGCCTGCGACAACGGAGATTTGCGACTAATCTCCCTGTGTGTCACGGCCCTTAGGGTCAGGTTAAGTTTTTGCTGGTTGGCACATCACTAATCCATTTAGTCCGCAGGCTGATAAATGACTAATCTACTGGCCAGCCACCTTAACATTTGCCCTTGGAGCAGAAACACATTTATGTCTAATAAGAATTTAGCTTTGGTCTAACTGAAGCTGACTAATTAAAAGCTTGTTACTGCATAACTGCTATAGGTTATTTATTACACCACTTTTTACAAATTCATAGACCCTATATTCATATAGGTTGAAAGCAGAAGACTTTCTGCGGTAAGAACAGTTAAGAGTTCCTTTCCAATGACCAGTGAAGAATCTAGTGTGCCATTAAAACGTTATGTACACACAAAAATAGAATCTCGACTAACAAAAATGTAAATCGATACACCTTTCAAATATATTTTATCAAAATTATAGGTGGCTAACTTATTATGTTGGGTTGAAAAACTTTTTCTTCTTAGCGCCCCCCATTTTCTAAACGCTACTCCTCCTACAGTTTTAGGGGTACAACACCCAAACTTCTTCGCCCTATAGCGGAGCAGGTTGCTTGTCCTTTTCTAAGAGATCCCGCCCCCCGTCTTTTTGTGGCGCCACTCCGAACCCCCCAATTTTCCCATTGACTTTGACAGGGAAGATTTTTAAACTGCTGCCACTTACAGCTTTGAAGCTACACCCCCCCAAACTTGAATAACATAATCTTGGGGTCACCCTGAATGAAACAGCGACATTTGTTGGATGAACCAAAATGGGAGGGGCCAACACCAGCCAATCAAATTTCCCCCATTGACTTTAATGGGGAAATTGAAACTGCTGCCAATCTTACAGCTTTGAGGCCACACTCACCAAACGTGAATCACATAGTCAAAGTGGGCAGAGCTGTGAACAGCCAATCAGATTTTACCTATTGACTTTGAATGGGGAAATTCAACCTGCTGCCATTCTCACAGTAATAACACCTGGTCCCCAAACATTGCAGAGTTAGGCACCAGGTAACGGTGGTTCAAGGTTAGAAAAAGTGGGCGGAGCCACCAACAGCCAATCAGATTTTACCTATTTACTTTTAATGGGGAAATTCAACCTGCTGCCATTCTCACACTGGGTGACTATGTACTCAAGGTTAGAAAAAGTGGGGAGGTCCAAGGTTAGAAGAAGTGGGCGGAGCCAACAACAGATCAGATTTCATTCAGTGACTTCACGTTTTTCAAACTAATATGAAGTTTGTTCCCTTCCCTTTCTAGTGTAATTGTAATTGCTACTAAAAGCAGTATTTAGACTTTACCCCTTTTTTTTTTTTTTTAATGTTGGTTTTGTTTCTTGAGACAATATGGCAGAAGCCAGCCTTGCATACTTTTCAGGTTTTAATAATCTAGCTTCTGCTATATTTAAATGTCTAAGCAGTCAGAACCAAGAGTGCACACATTATAACCAGTTACACAGATACTGCTCTTAAAAGCAATTATATTTTTAAATAATGTTAAAGAAACTGAATAACTGTACTTAATGTATAATGGAAAAGTGTTAAGGATCTCAATTTCTCTCATTACGCGACCTGTTATTTTTGTGCCCTGTACAGTTAAACTGAGCTCAGGACAAAAGGTTTGGAGAAAACACATGTTTCTCCAGCAGAGTGTACAGGGTGTACTGTGTTTGGTAACTTAAAGAGATACGGACACCAAAAATGAAACCTTTTTTTACACGTCATAACATTGTCTTTTCATGTTATTTATAACTTTGCCATAAAAGTATTTGTCCAATGCTTTTACATTACCTATCTGATCCCCCATGTTCCTCTATGAGGGGGCTGCCATATTTGTGCAGCACTAGTCTGTTAGAATTAGAAGTTATAACGGACAGGCTGAGAAGGGACAGTCAGGCTGGCAAAACAGTCAGGTTTTGGGATTTCAAGTAACAGTTACTTACAAAAGCAGCGCTATCACCAAAAAATGATCAATGTGACCTATAGGTAACTTTTTATGTAGATTCATATTTTATATTGTTTTTTGTGTCAGTATCACTTTAAGTTGATAAGAACTAAGCATGCTCAGTTAGCCAAGAGCCAAAGTCAGTTCCTAAGGATCAGGGCCAAGTGGGTTAATGGAGGAGAAGGAATCCTGATTGATTAAGGGGATGCTGCAGCCTTACTATTAAAGGAGAAAGAAAGGTAAAAACTAAGTAAGCTTTATCAGAAAGGTCTATGTAAATACAGCCATAAGCACTCACAGAAACGCTGCACTGAGTTCTCTGAAAAAAGATTAGTTGTGTCTGTAATTCCTGTGCCAGAGACACGCAGCTCTCAGCACTCTCCTGCCCCCCCCCCTCCATCAAGAATACTAAGAACTCACTCCCCTCCCTTAGGAATGTGGATCTGAGCCAATCAGCAGGAAGCTGACTCATAGGGGCAGATTTACCAAGACACGAACACCCCAAGCGTATTTTCGGCAAATTTTTCGTCGCTTGCACGAAAAAATTGGAAAGGTTTTCCCGCTGTTTACAATTCGTTCGGTACGAAAATTTTGTGACTTTCGGATTGCCAATATGATATTATCGTGACTAATACGATTTTTTCATAAGCATTTTCGTGATCCCATTCGGGAGTTGAACTTACTAACTGAGCATGTTCACTTGGTCTGCATGTCTGTGCAGGAGTGAGGCATTATGAGAACTTTCTTTACACAGATCAGCATTTTTCCTTCCTGTTTGGCTTCTGATCTTCTGAACAGGTGAAATATGGGGAGACTTAAGGGCACTATTGAGAGAATTGAAGATATGCCTGCAGCTTGAGATTAACTCTCTACTAGCCTTTCCTTCTCCTTTAACCTTTAAACACTCAGAGTAGCAGGTATTCATAACAGTAGATTTCAAAGAGGCTGTTCACTGATCACATTTTTTGTAGGGAGTCTTTTGCGTTTAATTAGAACACAGCAACTTACACATCACTACATGACATATTCCAGCTGGTTATTCTAATGAGAGAAGCAGCCAGGGGCAGGTGACTATAAGAAGGAAAGTGCGTCTGTATCAGGGGGGGCTAACACGTTAGATGCTGTGCCAAGTTGAACATATAAGAAATCCCCCCATGACAGATAGTTAAATGTAGGCAGGAGCACTAAGTCCATACACGAGACTGAAGGAGGAGGGCAGCTTCCACACCTTACTGCAGCTGAGCCAGTAACCAGGCCAGGCCGGGCCCGAACATTCCCTGCAGCACAACCCCACACTGCACTTATGCCCAAAATCGTCCCGTTGACCCTGTGCGCATTTAAGCACCGGCTCTGCAATGGGGGGGGGATCCCTTCAGTCACCAATCCTGCAGCATAAAGGGTTAAACGTCCTAGTACTCACCATAATCACTCTGCTTCCAGCTCTAGAATGGAACGCCTGTGAGGAAGTGGTGATGTCACAACCATGTGACCAAGATGTGGGCGGGAGCGGAATGTCACATGGGGAAGTGTGTAAGCTGTAGCCGCTAGCCAGTGTCTGGGAAGCTCAGTCGTCACGGAACCATGTGACAGCCTGGGAATGGGCTACGGGGGCTTGTCAGGTGTCCAGGAATAAGGGAAATATGTAGAAATGCATTACAGATGGGGGCTAAGTACCGGCAGTTGGCAATGGAAGCGTAGTTAGGTGTTGTGCAAGCAAATAGTGATGGGGCACCTGTTTACAGATATAAAGACAAGGTCTCCTGTCTCCCTTCTCCCCTTTAAGGCAAACTCAGCGCCTGAAAAACACGCACTGTGCAATGTTACACTTTCCTAGTCGCCGTATTTTAACGACTCCACGGCATAGCCCTACGTTACTATTCCTTCTTATAAGTAAGCAAAACTTGCCTTCCCTAGGCTGTGACGTGTTGTGCATTTCGCGGGATAGGAGCTTAGCCACTCCCCCTCCCGCCCACATCTTGGTCATATGGTTTTTACTTTACAACTTTTCCAGAGCCTTTTAGTTGTGTAGCTGATTGCTGAGGGTATGGGGTGAGTATTAATGGGTTTAACCCCCTGTGGGGCAGGCTGAAAGCTTGTCTTTTATTGCAGAGATAGTGTATAAAGGGCAAAGCTGGGACTGGGCTGCAGGTTTGTTTTCGCGCCCTCTGTGTTCTTGTTATTTGGTTGGTTCAGGAATTCCCCCTTTTCATGTATGTGCTTAGTGTGATCTGCTTATATCTGTTTATATGTATCTGCCTCAGGGCATATTTCACCGGTATCCAACTTGGGCATGGCTAGATGTCCCTGATACAGACGCACTGTCTTTCAAGTATCCGCCTGGGTACTGGGGGCTAATCTAATAAAAGCATCAATTTGCCTTATTCTGGGTCACCTTTACCCCCCCCCCCCCCCAACCTTCCCATGCTGTGGAGCCATATGATACATAGGGCCCAATAACCTATTTAGTAGAGTAAAACCAAAACTCCTCCAAATTGTTACTACTAACAGTAAGGCACACAGCAGCTGTTGTTTCTTATATCTCTTTCTCACAAACGTGAGCTAGATTAGAAGAATAATATTTACATACTTATTACCCCTATGCTTGAAATAATGGATTCCCTGGCCCCTCCCCCTACACAAGGTACAGGCCTGTTCAGCAGGAAGCCAGAGCCTTCACTATAGTCTTGCTGGGCAGAGAAGCTATGCAAACAAAAGTTCAAAAATTGTAGAGTACATAAACATTTCCCTAATACCAGTTCTGGAGTAAGATTCAAAATAGGCACTGGCATTTAAGGTACATAGAGACCAAAAGAGCCCCCCCTCCCCATACAATTAACTGTAACTGTCTATGACATCTTATAGGAGCCCCTCTGGCATTTGTCAGAATTTACATATTGCCAGGCTGGGCCTACTGAATAGGACCTGTTATCCAGAATGCTCGGGACCTAGGGCTTCCCAGATAAGGGATTTTTCCGTAATTTGGATCTCCATACCTTAAGCCTACTAAAAAATCAATTTAAAACCATTTAAACCCCATAGGATTGTTTTGCCTCCAATAAGGATTAATTATAACTTAGTTGGGATCAAGTTAAAGGTACTGTTTTATTATTACAGAGAAAAAGGAAATCATTTTTATAAATTAGAATTATTTGCTTATAATGGAGTCTATGGGAGATGGCCTTTCCGTAATTCAGGAACTTTCTGGATAACAGGTTTCCAGATAAGGGATCCTATACCTGTACTACATTTTAATTGTTCAGAAAATATTTGCATATTGGTAGCTAAAGATAACATACAAAAAACAACCAATAACCTATAAAAGATGTAGAGAGGGCCTTGCTGCATAGACTGTTAGCCTCTAATGGCAGGCAGCAAGAGTGATATTTTTTAGAGGAAGGGAAACTGCTATGTAGTGGGAGAAAAATCTCCCAAGTTGTATTAGCAGAGACTAAAGGAAATGCTGAGAACTGTAAGGCTGGGCATGTAGCGACTGGAGGGATGGGGCAGTGATATTTTGCTAAGGTTAGTTTACTGCAAATTAAACTACTTGCATGTGTTTGGATTTTTTCTTTGTGTAATCAATTTACTCTTTATTTTCTACAAGGTATCTCTCTCCATGAAACTGGCCCTTCATTCCAGTCGTTTATTTTCATTTTGAATCTCAGAATCCTGCAAAGAACTCTTGTGGGCAGAGACTGTTTTTTTTCCAATCAGCCTCTTGTCAAAGTGTTTCCTGTGAAAACTAGAGACCACCAGTCTGTTCATAGAGAGGCTGTTTTTTCATATACAAAACTATGGATACTGAGACACTGAAGAGGCTGGCTCCCAAGCTAGGTATCACATCGAGCCGGATAATAGGGTAAATCGTCCAGTAATTGTCAGTACCTGTAAATTCTTTGGACTCTTATTTAACTTGCATTTGTTGTTTCGCAATAACTGGTTTGGTATTGGTTTGGTTTAACTGATGTGCTTAAAAGATAAGGGGACCCAAATTCTCTAGATGGTGCCAAGTTGTTGGCTCTCCCCAGTGATACTGGCCACTTCTTCTACCCAAGCCAGGTGTCATCATCTTTAAAAACACCACACTGGTCAGTGACCCCTATAAACACTACAGTTGCCTTTTTACATCCTTATATTATGTCACACATAGTACTGGCAGCATACTTAACTACTATTGGCTGTGTCGCCTGTCGATCTGACACTGCTTCCTGTGACAGAGTGATATACATGTTTACCTATGCTATTGCAAGGGAGAAATTAACCAATGACCTTTCAATTTATGCAACTGGTTAGAGTGCACAAGGAACCAATTAATTGGTCCAGTAGGAGAAAAAGTAAGGGCAAAGCCTGGATGCGATGATGTAAGCATATAGGACAGTGATCCCCATCCAGTGGCTCGGGAACAGCTCACCAACTCCTTGGATGTTGCTCCCAGTGGCCTCAAAGCAGGCGCTCGTTTTTAATTTTCTAGCTTGGAGTCAAGTTTTGGTTACATAAAAACCAAGTGTAATGCCAAACAGAGCCTTCGGTAGGCTGCCATTACGCATAGGGGCAACAAAAAAGCCAATCATAGCTCTTCTTTGGTACCCCCGGAATTTTTTTTTTTTTCATGCTTGTGTTGCTCCCCAACACCTTTTCCGTTTGAATGTGGCTCACAGATATAAAAGGTTGGGGACCCCTGATATAGGAAGTTCAGTGTATCAGGTTCAAAATAGGCCACTCCCATCTCTTCAGAAAACTGATCAGAGAGACAGAAGGAGGACTGATTTAACAAGTATAAAAAGTAGCTTTTACAGTGGCCTTTTTACTTTTTTTATGGGAAATAGATTTTCTAATGCTGAGAGCATTGGTGGTTTGAAATTATATCATATTGAAGGTGAACTAACTCTTTAAGTTACTTTATTTTTGAGTTTACATCTCCTTTAAAGGAATGTCATAGGAAAACGTGTTTTGTTTTGTTTTTTTACCAGCATCAGTTATTAGAGCTTCTCCAGCAGAATCCTGCGTTGAAATTTGTTTTTCAAAAACACAGATTTTTTTTATATTCGGTTTTGAAATTTCACATGGGGCTAGCTGTATTCTTCATTTCCCCCAGCAGCCAATCAGCAGAACAATTGGAAGATCCAGTAGATATTATAATAGCACTCAATAGAAAGAAATCCAAGTCCGGCTTGGGACTCTTCCAGTTACCTAGGCATAGGAGTTCGAATGTGTAGCGCAGGCTCCTTCTGAAAGCTCAGACTCGGGCACAATGCACTGAGATGGCTGCCTACACACCAATATTACAGCTAAAAAAAATAAATTTGTTGGTTCAAGAATGAAATATTAAATGGTAGAGTGAATTATTTGCTATGTAAACAGTGTAATTCACAAATAAGTACACCATAATAGCTATCAGCATTTTCAGCATATCAGCATTTCAGCATTTTACTGCCAATAGATTTGCCACATTAGTGCCACCAAGGACACTATATTTATTCTACAGAAAGCATTACCATACCTCAGTGTCGGACTGGCCCACCAGGATACCAGGAAAACTCCCGGTGGGCCCAGGAGTCAGTGGGCTCTCTTGCTCACCCAACCATTTGCTTTGCATGCCTATACCATGGCCATTACTCAATTCTGTATGAGAAGAATCAAAAGAATTGGAGGAAAGGATAAATAATAGTATGTAAAAAAAAAAAAGTTATTAAGAGATTAAAGAAAGAGAGTGACGGGGAGAGCGGGCCAAAGATATAAGGTTTTCTGGTGGGCCTGTGGCACCTCAGTCCAACACCGCCATACCTGAGGAGTAAAGAGCCCCAATTACTAATTCTTGTGTTATTGATGTGCACATGCTTCAGTTGTATTTTTTTATTATATGTTTGTATCAGTTTGTATAAGTTTATTATTGCTAAAAAATCAGATAATGTTATTTAGTATGTTATAGACTGTCTTGTTCTTAACAACTCTTCAGTTGAAAATCTAAACTGGAGGGCTGTTGAACAAACTAATTCATAAACCGTCATCAAACCATCAAGCTATTCAAAAGCAAGTAAAGACCATTTTAAAATTGTCTAAGAATATCACTGTCTATATTATGCTAAAAGTCAATTCAGAGATGAATTATCCATACAAACAGGTACTTTGGTGTGAATTTACAAACCAGAGAATAATTTTTCCATGCTTTGATTTCTAGGAAAGCAGAGGAACTGCTGCGTTTGTCCCAGCTGAAATGTGCTGGACTCTGTAGTAGAACCACAGCAACCAGTAATGCTGTCATGTGTCTCCAGCTGGCAGCAACTTCATTAAACCACCCAATCGACAAGGTAAGAACATGAGACCTATTCCAAGATCAAAATTTGTTCCCAAAGAAACCTGACAATCTCTCTCTTTAAGAATAACTTATTTTTCATACTAATGCCACCATGTTCAAGCTTTTTGCACTTTTCTGTCAGTCATACTAACATCACTAGGTCTGCTCACATTTAGTTAGATTAAAGGAGAAGAAAAGTGATAATCACTGGGGGTTTCCAAAATATTAGGCACCCCCAGTGATTAAACTCACTTACCTGAGCCTGTTCACTAAAAAGTGCCTGGGTTACTGCCATACAAGTGCCAAAAAATTAGCATTTTTGGTCATTTAAAAGCATGTATTTTTGCACCACAATCTACTGCACACATGCCAACTTAGTGTCTGTCAGCACAGATTCGCATGAAAGCTGATGAGCTCAGATTTGCTTTTCTCCACTTGCTTACAAAACGCAGGTGGAGAGAAAAAGGGATCCATAGCCCCCTGTGACATTAGCCTCGTGTAGGTGGAGTTCTGATATACACTACAACGAGAAGAGCGGATACCCAGTTCAGCGCTCATTGCACGTGTAGTGGTGTAAGGATGGTACTCATAAAGTAAAATCATTGTTTGTGTGGCCTTTCATACATATTTTCATGTCATAAACACTTTTTTTTTTCTCTAGGATTATCTAGTTAGGTTGTCTGGATTAAACAAGAAGGTCTACCTGAGCTGCCTGAATTCATTTGAATCCTTGCTTGGGGTGACCTCCAGGATGGGAATTCGGGACCTTGCAGTTCAGCATGGTTGCATGGAGGCTGTAAACACTGCATCTGAAATATTAAACAGGTAACAGTCTGATTAAGATTTCTATGCATTTTGCAGATTTTAACAGTACATCAGCTTTGTCTCTGTAGAGGTTTTTTCATTCATGTGTGATTTATTTTAATTTTTTTTTTTTTTTTTTTAGATATGAGTCCAGCCTTTCTCAAGCACAGCAGGAAGACTTGGACTTATCCAAGCCTTTGTTTATTTCAGCAGCTCTGTATTCTGCGTGCAGGTAAAGGATTAAAATGTAGTTCTGCAGTCAGTATATTATAAAGAATTTTTCAAATATGACTTTATGCAGTAACTCATAGCAATAACTAACAATCACTGGTGATTCCTGTATGAGAAGCAAACCACGTTTGCTCATGTTGACAAAATACCACATGTGTCAAAAGCATACGTGACTCTCTTCACTGCTTCTTTATCTTTAGATAACTGGGTCTGTTAAATGGATTTGGAAAGCATGACATAAACATATGTTACTCAAAATTTCACTACATTCGCTTTGCCCTTCAAAAAGTTATAAAATACATTAATAAAACACCCATTCTCTCAAATGTAACAAAGGGAAGGACATATAAAATCCTGATTTCATTTAACAATAAGATTCTTGTGCTAATGCATAGTTGGTTAGGACCTCCAGGACCCCAATTCAGTTAGGACGTCCTGAATTCTATAGACTTCTAAAAATGTTTATTTGTGCATGGGGCAGTTTTGAGAGACTAAAATTCAATATAGTTTTATCTCTCATTAAGGTTTAGTGTGCTGAACAGTCTGTCATAATGCATTAGTGGCCTCTGGGAAATCCTTTTATTGAAAAGGTCTTGTGACTGGGTTTCTTTAAGATGCAGTCTTGTGCTGATGTGCAGCTATAAATAAAAGTTAAAAATATCCCTACTCAAGACAGACAGCATCCATCTTTTTTGTATATTGTGTACAGCTCTAAAGGCCTCACAATAGTTGGCTGATGTCAGTGACCCTAATCCTTACTTCTGCGCACATTTTAGGTGTCTTAAATTAAAAACTGAGAAGAACAAGCTATTTTCTGCATCTGGAGTCAAGAAAGGAATTTTTGACCGCTTGTGTATCCAGCTAGAAAAGATTGGATTGCAGATCTGCCGTAAGAAAGTCTTTAAAAAATATTTGTAAGAAGTAACATACTTTGTGAAGTGAAGATAATTGTTATAAAAAATGTTAAAGATAATTGTATGCCTATTTCTTGTTGTCATGGGAAACCCTTTCCCCCAGCAGGAGGCAGCTGTGCAAAAATTTGTATCTAAGCTAAGCAGGGATAAGGCTGCTGATGCAGTGCAACACACTGCACAATTTTACTCATATTTTTCTGCATAAAATCTAGAGTAAAATTAATAGTTGGCTATATAAAATAAAGGGGGGGGATTAATTATAAGAACTTGATTTTTCTCTTTTAAAGGTCCACGTAAGCAGTGTTTAGTTGTAGAAGAGCTTATAAAGGTACAGAAGTCCCATGGAAAAAACTGACATATCCTGTGTACTTTTTTGAGCCTCTGTTTTCTCTCTGTCTTTCACTCCTGACATCACTGGCACTTTTCTAGGGGTGAAACTAAAATAGTGGATTAGAGTTACAAAGGGCAAGTTGTAAGTGACAGTACTTCCACCGGAAGCTGTTTGCGTTCACGCAGAATGCCCATGACAGGGCCATGAGACATTCATAACTTCAGGCCCTTTAATGTATGTTGTATAATGCACCTTGTTATCAAGGCTAATTTTTTTTTATCTAATGCAGAAGAAAATTCTGTTGTAAACACACAGCCAAGAAAAAGGCAGAAAACCCTGTTGGATTACATAGAACAAGATTCAGGTAAGTGGTTTGCCTTTTAAATAATACCCATGTTCAGTAAAATGTTTATATTTCCCATTAGGGAGGATACATTTAATGCATAGTCAAATTGACAGAATTTGAAACATTGATTTACTTTTTATTTATTTTTACAGAAAAAAAAAAAAAACAACACAACTTTCTTTAAAGTAAGGGGCACCTTTAAAACTTTTAGTATGATTATTGCTGGTGTCAGGGTTCCAAAAAACTTGAAAATGGCAGAATAACAATTCAAAATTATTATATCTATAAAGTACTAAAATGCAAGGGTGTATGAATGTATACATGTGTATGTATGAATCCTTACTATACCTGAATGCATTGCACACATTTTGTTCCTTGTGCAGGCTTGGTGTATGTGCAGTACAGGCTGACCATAGTTGACTGTCTTCAATACCAAACCATCATAACTGGACTCAGTAATATTCTTGTCCAGTACTCACTGGACAAGAATATTACTGAGTCCAGTTATAATGGTTTGGTATTGAAGACAGTCACTATGGTCAGACCTTGTGCAGGGAATGAAGCTGAAATTTTCTGCATGTGGAATTATTGTGCCTGTTTTTACTGACAATCTTAGTGAGTGATTCTACCTGATATGGTCCTTTTGCTCTTTCAGAGACAAATGAAGAAGTACCACGCAAACAGCAAGACAGTGAAACTGAGAACAAAGGGATAGATTATGAGGAATGGAGAAGAAAAATATTAGAGAATGCAGCCAAAGCAGTCAAAGCGGATTAAAAGCTGCTGTGTGGAGTATTCTATGGAATCGTCGCTGCTAGGACTTCCTGTGCATAGCACTAAAATATATTGAGGCCTTTTTTTAACAGATGATGAGATCTTTTAGCCACATATCTTTATCTTGTACAGTTTATTTGTGTTTTAATTCTTTTATCTTAAATAAATCATGTCTTTTTACAATTTAACAACTTTGCTCTGATATGGCTATGCAGTATGGTAGGATAGATAGTCAGGCAAAGAGGGAAATGCTGATAGTAAAACAGGATTGAAACTTCCAGATTTCTTTATGTAAGGAGTAACAAACAAAAGCAAATGTTAGAAGGCTCTTAGTAAATCTCTCCAAAAGAAGATTAGTGTAAAATCTGAAATATACATGGCTAAGCATAACATTACTGTATAACTTTGCTCTGATGAGCTATGCAATATGGTAGTATAGAACAGTTCCTCTATGCAGGATCCCATTGTTATTGTGAGCATTGGCACTTGGATATGCATGCTGAATTTGGACCACTAAAGGGCAAAACACCTTTTTTTGATCATTTTCATGTGTGCACGAAATGTGAGGGAGTCCTACTTTTCTCACTTATGAAATCATGAATTTATCTTTGTAAACTAAAGTTTGGGTGGCACGTAAAAGCTGGGTCTGTGGTAAGTTCAAGTATTGTTTTTGAACAAAACTACTGGAAAAAAATTTGGTTATTTCGAATTTCACTTCTGGCATGTTTTAATAGGGTGTGTCTGTTTGTTTCAGGTCTACATGCATACACAGCTTGATACATGCACATGATTTTACACTGTGTAGCATGAAGTAAAAATGGTGGTGTGGTGTATTCTAACTACTTATTTTTTTTTACACAGCTTTATAAATATGCTCTCATAGAGTATAAGTCTGTACTTGTGTTCATAAGTGAGAGCTTGTGTTTAACATAGTTATGAGGTACAAAAAAAAATACTACTTCTTTTACAGTTGCCAAAATGTTTCAAGAAAATTCATATGGCCATAATCAATACCATGTTGACTCTTATGAGCCGCTGCTCTTATTAGTGATTTTTCAGATGGTGAAGCTTGGTCACGTTGGTCTGTTGCAACTGGCACATCAATGATTAGTGACACTTGCTGACCCCCTTTTTGGATCTGAAAACCACACTTTCTTTCCCAGCACCCAGTAATTATCAATCCGCTTCATGAGATGAGAAATTCAGGTTCAGTATGGAAGCATTTTGAAATTGGCATACTGAGCAATCCCATACTAATAATACGATACTAAAATAAAACGCCTTCCAACAGAACCAGTGGGGGATCAATAACTATTTCATCAGTATTTTTGTACCTGTCTTCTGCTTGTGGGGATGTGTTATATGTTTAGGCTTCTAACTGATTATTAAAGCAGGTGTTTAAAGCATTACCAGTGAAGGGTTACATGAATTCAACAGTTCTGCATCCGACAAAGAATTAAGCAATGAAAAGTGTTTTGCTAAACAATAATTAGGAACCAACTCTTTCTGCTTTGGCTTGATGCACTCCCTGTAGTGACATCTGTCTTTGTGTCCTCATGTTGCAATCATCTAAAGTCTTATCTCTTCTTGTGTTAGTGCCTGTGACAATAGTTTTTTTTATAACAGCTGTAAAGTTGTTTTCTTTAGGAAAGCCTTGGAAGTCTACAACCTTCCATTTTATACAGGCTTAGGGCTCTGGCACACGGGGAGATTAGTTGCCCGCGACAAATCTCCCTGTTCGCGGGCGACGAATCTCCCCGGATTGCCATCCCACCGGCGAGGAAAACTTCCGCGATTTCAACGAAATCGCGCCACCGCGTATGCCATCCCACCAGCGATTTACATTTTCGCCGGTGGGATGGCAATCCGGGGAGATTAGTCGCCCGCGAACAGGGAGATTTGTCGCGGGCGTCTAATCTCCCTGTGTGCCAGAGCCCTAAGGGTACCTAGCTCGGAGGGCATGCAGTGATTACGGGACTGTTCCTGCATCTTATTTACTGTGGATACATAAAATTCTACTAATATGAAAAGAAGAAACGCAGACCAGTCCCATTTGGTGTATGTGTGTGTGTGTATATATATATATATATATATATATATATATATATATATATATATATATATATATATATATATATATATATATATATATATATATATATATATTTGTATGTATATGTAGGACAGTCATGTAAAGATAAAACTAACAAAAAAAGGAACTTTTAGCATGATGTATAAGGTATTATTCTATGACAACCTAGAAAAGTGATAGACACATAACAATAAATGTCTAGCCTAAGTATTATTTGCCTTCCTGATATATTCCAAGACAAGGTAAAAACAAATGACAAAGGGGAAGAATACAAATTTAAGAAATATAAATGTCAGTTCACACAGAACTTGGTTTGTTCAAAAGACAGTAACTGAATGTCACACACTATAAATCTATAATGTATTTACTGAAATTTACATAAACACACCATCTTCCAAAAATGTGCTATTCAGATATCACAAACATTCCAAAGTCATCTGTAAGTGGCAAACCTATCAGTAGCCAAAGCTACTGAGGGCATCTATGATGGCACAGATCTTTACTGCTAAAGGGATGTGGTTGGCTTGGGCTGGTACACAGGTAAAACCATTAAAGGTTAGCAATGTAGAAAGTATATTCTGATCCTAGTATTGTTTATAGGTGATTTAGATGTTTCAAACAACCTTGAGCTCATTTTTCCAATCATTTTAATAGAAAATATGCCAATGTCAGGGATGGGATGGGGGAATTGGAATTATGAAAATTTGTTCAGTACTGCACTTGAATGGCACATTGTTTTGAGTGTACATATCTTTGTGAACAGTGTCATTAGGCTTATTATACACTACACTTTTATTAATATGGAGTAGTCAAAACACAAATAATTGCAAAGGCTCAGCTCCCATTTTATTCAGTAGAAATTATTGTGTCCAAGTGCTTGTCTCCCAAAACTGGCTCTTATCTGTATTTTCGGTGATTACTAGGGATGCACAGAATACATGATTTTTGGATATATCCTTCACAAAAGATTTGCCCAAATGCCAGTGGATCTGAACCCTTGCGTTCAGTTGTCCAGAATTTTAGTCACCTGATTTTAGGGTTTGGAAGTGCTGAGAGATTTGGCCAAATTCTGATGTGAATCCTGGATTCAGTGCATGTTAAGCCTATAATTGTATCTGCAACATGGACTGAATTTAGTGTAAAGCATTCCACAAAAATTAACTACTTTTTTTTTTTTAACACCCCCTAGTGTGGGTTATCTTCGTGCCACAAATCTGCTAATGGCCAATGATGCAGATGGGTATCTATAGCAAGGATTGTAACACAGTTTCAAGTCTAATTCATTCTGCAAACTCGTCCCTATTTAGAAATCACTGTAAGAAAGCAATGGCTGCTATCATGCACATTTTCATTGCTGCTCTGCACTGAAGGAAACTTCAGAGTTTTGTGGTTACTATAATATTCTAAGCTGAAATCCAACCCTGGGTTATTGGAGCGGAAATGAATTCACCAGCAGCTGGGCAGCTCTGCTACACATGCTTAAAGGGGTGGTTCAACTTTAAGATAACTTTTTGAATGTTACAAAATGACCAGTTCTTTCAACTTTTCAATTGGCCTTCATTTTTTTATCATGTTTTAATCATTTGCTTTGCTCTTCTGCCTCTTTCCAGCTTTCAAAAGGAGGTCACCGACCCCCGACAGCCAAAAATGTATTGCTCACTGAGGCTACAATTTCATTGTTAGCGTTCCTTTTTATTCCTAATCTTTCTATTCAGACCCACTCCTATTTATATTTCAGTTTCTCTTTTAAACCACTGCTAAAATTTTTAAACTGGGCTATTGCTGAATAAAAAGATAAATAATTAAAAAAACCACAAATAATAAAGAATGAAGACCATTTGTGAATTGTTTCAGAATAGCACTCTTTATAATATACTAAAAGTTCATGTAAAGCTGAACAACCCCTTTAAAACTGTATTAACACTGAAAATGGATTGTAATCAGGGATTTTACGCTGGTAGCAGCAAATTGCTTGAGTAAATAAAACAAAACCATATATTCTGGGATTGCAACACACAGTCCCCTGCTATGGTGTACAGTATTTCTATTCTATAACTGATGTAAAATGCATCTCTCTGTTAGTACCACCAGCACAAGCTCTATAGGACAATTAAATGATACTTTCTGATCAATCAATCATCTCTGAAGTCTTAAGTACATTCTGCCTAACTATGGACTAAAACACAAAACTGTCTCCTGCTGCTCCATTTGGATTGAGAATATAAAGGAGCTTTGCTTTGTAGTAAGAAGGATAATAATAGAATCACATGAAGTGTCAATTAGATTGCACAGGCCTTAGTAATGTAACACCCACACGTTATTCCTGTGGCACCCTTGCAACGTCACTAGCGAGGAATATCATTGTAACTCCTTCATTAGGAGAAGCCAAATCTTCTACTAAAATAGGCTTGTCAACCACATAGCTGTCATGCTGTCTGTTGCCCACAATGCTCTTCTGGAAATTCAGCCGCTTCAACTGGAGGTATGCATGTGTGTCTATATATACTGTATGTATTTAGATATGGATTTTCGCAGGATATAGACCAAGGGTTATCTGTTAACTAGACAAGATCTGAGGTTATAAAAAGTACAACAAGACAGGGGTAAAGGTGCTTCTCTATCATGTGCTGGTTTGTACAGTTTCACTCTGAAGGCACAATCCTACATACTATATAACTACAGCTATAAACAGATAGAGGTTCTGTATTGGGTGGGTATCAGTCTCTGCTCTCAGTCACTGGCTAAACAGTGCAGGTCCCACAGTGTCCACTTCATACAACAGTGCTGCTTTGCCACTCAGGTAGTTATCTGCGCAGGGTTAAACTGAGGTATGTGCTACAGTAACGTCCCAAGAATGGACTGAATCCACTATGCGGGCTTCAGAGAGAGGGCCTGAAACTTCTTGAGGCGATTAGCTGCAGCAACCACGTAGAAGTGTTTCTAAGAGAAAAGAAAATGTTGGCATTAATGTATTAGCAAGGCTAGGGGCTGCAGTATTTCATACGAAAAGGAAGAGTGAACAAGTGATACGGCTGTAGGATAAGAAGATTTATCAATTATGGTATTAATAATTTAAATATAGATATACACTACATCTAAAATCAAACTTCTCTGGTCCTTATATAGAGAATGAATCATTTTTTTAAGACAAATGTAGCAGGTATAGCATGTAGCAACACTATTATGCAGGTGTAGGTTGCTAATAAGTCATTTTATAAAGTGTATTACTAAATTGACAAAACCAAGCTAGATAAGAAAAATTATAAGGACTCACTTTCCATTTCTTTTGTGCCATGTATTTCTGAAGGAGGATCTGGGACTTCAAGCGCACTTTGTATTTCATGGCTTTTAGTGGCAGGTTGACAAGCCAATCATGCTTAAGACACTGTCCTGCACTAAGTCTACAGCTGCAAGGAAAGAAATCTCATTTAATCCTGGTAATCACATGTGAATGACAAATGGGATGGAAATGCCTAACAAAAAAGAGATGTTTGCTGGTGGGTTATGAAAGTTGAGTGCTTGTTAGGTGTTGTACTTTTGTTGCTGTGATGTTGGTCATGCGTTACATCTTGGCCCAATCAGCATCGGTTTCATAATGTAACTGTGGGTAGGCATGAACTTCATGAACAGCTTAAACAGACCCTTGCCCTGATACTTTAACTCTTCATGAACAGCTTAAACAGACCCTTGCCCTGATACTTTAACTCTTCATGAACAGCTTAAACAGACCATTGCCCTGATACTTTAACTCTGATGTGTTTAGGCCATTATTGCTAATGAGTTGTAAAGGGAATAAAAATGAAAGCATTTACCTCCTTTCTTTTATCAAGAGTTTGGAAATAAAGTCTTTGGCCTCCTCTGACACCTGCTCAAATGATTCAGACTCAAAGTCCCAGTTGCAGTTTACAATGTAATTCATTGTCTCAGCATCACTCTCCCCCAGGAACGGGGACAAACCACTGAGCCTAAAAAAAACAAACAAAAATAGGTGGCTAATATATTTTGCAGCCTGCATATAAATGTTTGTCATGTGTATTGTTTTGCAAAATTCAAACCCCAAGTGTACCTCCGATTTTAAATAATTCCAACATTCCGTGTGTTTGTTGCAAAGAACCTGAACTTTAGTAATATTTTGCACATGTGGCAAAACGCCACAAGGAAACATTCATTCTGAAGTCCAAAAAAGGTGGCCATGCACTGGCTGCTAAAAGCTGCTAACAGATAATTCCAACATTCCGTGTGTTTGTTGCAAAGAACCTGAACTTTAGTAATATTTTGCACATGTGGCAAAACGCCACAAGGAAACATTCATTCTGAAGTCCAAAAAAGGTGGCCATGCACTGGCTGCTAAAAGCTGCTAACAGACCTGCTCGACCACTATCTGGCTGAAAATTGGACAGATATGTGTATTGTGTATTGAAAACCAAATCAGAACTAGAGGAAAATTGGGGAGAGGAGAGACTTGATTAGATATATATTTGTGTGTATATATAATTATGGGTTCAACACTTTTCAAGATTAAGGGTCTGTCACGAAGGCCTTAACATTAATAAGTCTAAATAAATGTTGCATTTTGTGTCATATTATTGCGGAATACTCTTGGTTTATTCTTTGTCCTTGCCTGCACTAAAACATTCATATTATTCATTTGGGAGGGTCAAAGTTGAGTGTACCACAGCAACTCCACATGCCCTCATATGACATGAGACCCCTCCCGGTTGTCATGATTTAAGTTATGAGATCTGGGGTATGCAGTGTGTCTGTTTCAGACTGGGTAAATAGATATAAAGGTTTACTGTTTCCCACTCAGTGACTCACAGCATGTACGTAATGACTCCCACACTCCACATGTCTGTTGGAAAAGACACAAAATCATAATTCACTACTTCAGGGGCCAGAAATTCCGGAGTGCCAAAATTCACCTTCAACTTCTCACGTGGCTTGTACCTAAAAAACGTAAAAATAGCACAATACATAAAGTTCTGTTATAAAGGTCATTGACTTGACAGAAAAGGCACTGCTATTTCTAAGTCTGAAAATAAACCAACATAAATGCACAAAACTTACCTTCTTGCCAATCCAAAGTCAATAATTTTGATTTGGTTGCCAGTTCGATTGACACATAAAATATTTTCTGGCTGTAATAAAAAAAAAAGTTGGGAACTTATTTTCTTCTAGACAAAAACCATTCCTCCTGGAACTTTTAACCTTATATATTTATATCAGTTTACTTTTAGATCTAGATGCAGTATATACTGTTGGTGAAGATAGTATATTCCTTCACAGATCTGTTTGGTGAACATTATTGCATCCAGCTCTGTCAGACTGTAGTTTTCATCTGTGATGCGGTCAAATAGTTCTCCACCATCCAGACTAAAATACAAGAAGCCAAGTTTAGCACAAAATATGATAGGGATCACAATCTGAGTTTTGATCCTAGTTTGAGCTCAAGAATAATGTTCAGACCCTGTTACCTTTTCTTTTTTAAGTCATTGTGTATTGTACCTTGCAGGTTGTCTTGGATGTGCCGGCCTTATAGGTATTGGATAGTTAATATACAGAAAACTCCAAAAAGGGACCAACTATTATATACTCTTATATACTTGCATGGAATTGCGAGTTCTCCAATGGAAAACTTTCTACTGGTAAATTCTCCAAACATAAATGTCACCCTCCTTTCCTAACCAGCCTGTTAACATATTCATGTAAAGTGGCATCAGAAGCAACTATGGGGCACATTTACTAGTGCACGAAAGCTTGGAGCGTTCGTATTCTTGGCGTTTTTTTCACGATTGCGCGACTTTTTCGCGCACTAGCGCGAAAAATTCGGAAAGGCTCTGCCGCTGTTTACAATGGTTCGGTACGAAAATTTTGTGACTTTTGGATCGCCAATACGATATTATCGTGACTAATACGATTTTTTCGTAAGCATTTTCGGGATATTTGCGATCTTCAGAAATTTTTCCAATCCAAATTTTTCCCATTTGGGATTCGGATTCCTGGATTAGTAAATGTGCCCCTATGTGTTTATGTGGCGATTTCTGCCATTCTTTTTCAGTATATGAGTTTTATGTCCTTTGGTCCAGCTGCATGTGGTGGTGTCACCCCATACCTTTTTATACCAGCCACAAAAAGTTAATTAGGTAAGGGTTGACATGAACCTGAAGCCAATTCTAAGGTTTTACCACTTCAATGATGTTTGTTTGAGCACCAAAGAAGGGCAGGTAGAAAGTATTCCTATTTTAGCATTTAAATGTCAGACAATACTTTACTAAATGTGATATTGTCAAAATAATTCACCAAGCAAAGTAACAGAAGCAAAAGTCCAGTATCTTCCAACTTACTATTCCATTATCAAGGTCAGGTCATTCTTGCATTCAAATGCATCATAGAGCTGTATCAGGTTCACGTGATTTAGTTGGTTCATGACATTGATTTCATTTTTCACTTCATCCTGTTCAAACAAAAGGCCCAAATTATTCACTCATGTACATGCAATAGAAACTGGCAGCAACATTTCAGCTTTTAAGAGGAAAATAAAATCAAACTGTTGCTGACAGTTCAGAAACCTGTATGCTCACAGAACTATCTAGAACAGACTAGTGTATAGGTATCTGCATTGAATAAAAATATAATGTTAAGAACATCTCATTTATCAGCAATGCTCTTATCATAACAACCGACTTCAAAAGGTTTCCATGGAGATATATCACTAATGGAGTTATATGAAAAATATACATATACATTTTACTTGCATCAATTACCCTGTCCTTTGCTCCTTTGACTTTGATTATTTTTGCTGCTAGCTGAAGCCCAGTTGCTTTTTCTATACACTTGTGAACTTGGCCAAAGCGCCCCCTGCTGAGAAAAATAAAATATTAGTAAAAAAAAAAAGTCACAGTAAATATAAAACTAAATTTAGGTTCTAAAAGACTTGTTCTCAGATTCCATTTGGAAAAGAAGACCTTTATGACAAGAAAATAGTAGTATACAGCTATATTTACTATGCTTTGGGGAAGGTCTTGTGTTTCTGTTGTTGTTACTGCTGATTAAAAATAGCATGGCACAAAGAAAATAGAACTGAAAGGCCAATGGCATAAATCAAGTTCACAGTGGATTAGCAGCAACCTTGTATACAGCTGTCCCATAAAGGCAAACATGCTATGTATCTTTTGTTCTATTAGATTTCATAGTCAGATGCCGGTGAACTGTATAACTGCAGTGCTGCGTGTGTGGCCTTGTGTTTCTGTGCAGAATTACTGCTCCCCATAGTGCAGCACTTTCATACAACTTATAAATCCTTCCTTTCTGAAGGAAATGTATATTTGAGCAAGTTTATATAAGGAAATATGTGTAGCTGTGTGGTAGATTATTACAAAAGATTTTTACTATTGACTTGTTACTAAGAAAATATGTAGATCTAAAAGGAGCACAAATGTACACAATATAGTACCATGCTTAATTACCCTAATACAGTCAATACATAGAGCGGCTATGAATATCCTACTAACACCATTTTGACTAGCATGCTGTTTAATACATATGACGTGGCCACTGATTACATAATGGTAGATAATAAATCCAATGCTATTGTTGTGGCGTTCTGGAATTTTCTGGTAAGCTCAGTAGTCAGTGGATTAATCAGTCCATTAGTTGAGTTAAGGCAGAAACTCGATTCTAATTCTGTGACTGGGTGATGAGTGATGAACTTTTGGAATTTAATCTATCTTTTGGACAAAGGCACACTCATATGTTAAGGGTATACATTCCACAAAGGTGCCAAACTTAACAAAGAACTAGAGCAGTAGTCTATTAGAGTACATGTCTACCAGCTACCTACTGGTGGGATGGCCAGGATGGCTAGCAGTGATTGCAGAATATTTTGCCAAACATAAGATAAACCCAATAGGATTGTTTTGTCACAAATAAGGATTAATTATATCTTAGTTGGGACCAAGAACAAGGTACAGTTTTATTATTACAGAGAAAAGAAAAATAAAATTATTGGATTAAAATATCAGTGTAAGGGTGTTCAGAAAATATTTCTAAGCACATCCAGGGCTGACCAAAAATTTCACTGAATAATAATCGATTGCTATGGTGTATAACGGGCTGTTCTATATGTGTTTCCAAAGAGGAAAACAAACATTTTATAGTCACAGCTGTCCTTCATAAACTTTTAAAATACTCTGCACTATGCATGCCATGAAAGTAACTTGCATGACTTTACCAATGCTTGTTCATAAACTCCTAGGGCTCTTACACATGGGCGTTTTATTATGTGTTTAGAAACACATTCTGAATGCAAAAAAACACATATTAGGTGCCCTAGGAGACTGATGCACCTTCCCACCTTTGGCACGTTGGTCTCCAGGGCAATCTATGCATACATGTATCTCCCATGCATATGGATAAGCACGTCTTGAGGCTCTATTTATTACAGCTATCTCCTGTCAAAGCCTTTACCTGTTATCCTGATGCTCCTGTTACTGACTCTGTGTCTGTTCTGCCCTGACTTGCCTGTTTCTGACCACGCCTCTGCTTAATCCTTGCCTGTACTGTTCGGGACCAGGATGGGATTCAGAATAGACCCTGGTGTTTCAAGTACACAGAGGCCCAAACAGCCTCCCACAGGCTCACTAAATATTGACTGTCTATGGCATCTTAATGCATCCCCTATGGCATTTGCCAGAATCCACAGATTGCCAGTCTGGGCTAGGTAACATGCTTTGTATTAAACTCAGCAGTCTTCAGGTTCTCTCAGTCTGCAGCTGAAAGTCCCATGACACCAAAAGGGCATTAGTGAAGACTGGACCTGGCCGAGTTCCCCTGCGTACTAAAGAGTCTAATCACTTAAAGGAACAGTAACACTAAAAAATGAAAGAGCTTTAAAGTAATAAATATATAATGCACTGTTGCCCTGCACTGGTAAACCTGGTGTGTTTGCTACAGTAACCCTACTATAATTTATATAATAAGCTGCTGTGTAGCCACGGGGGCAGCCATTGAAGCTGGAAAAAAGGAGAAAAGGCACAGGTTACATTGCAGATAACAGATAAGTTCTGTAGAATACAATAGTGTTTTATCTGTTATCTGCTATGTGCCTGTGCCTTTTCTCCTTTGAATGGCTGCCTCCATGGCTACATAGCAGCTTATTTATATAAATTATAGTAGACTTTCTGAAGTAAACACACAAATTTTACCAGTGCAGGGAAGCAGCACATTATATTTTAGTTACTTTTATACACTTTCATTTTTTGATGATACTGTTCCTTTAAGCAGCCCCAGTATTTCTGTTACACAGACCGTAACACAAGTATTGTGTTCATATGCAATTTTTTAAACACACTCAAGTGCATTTGTCACTTTTTAAATGCAACCCTCTATTTTAATATCTTCTGAATGCGCCCAAGAAAATGCAGCATGTAGAATCTAAAAAAACACAGTGAAATTTAAATGAAGTTAAACACTTTGAACTTTAAAAGCTCATGAGTACAATTTGGCATAATTTAATGGAATCTGTTAGCTGATGCATTTAGGTGCACTCAAACCTGCATTTTAAATTAATTTGAAAAATGCCTGTGTGTAAGAGCCCTCAGGTGTTTTTGAGCATCTTTAGAGTATCCAGAAACCACTCTTTCATGATCTTCAGAATATCTAGAAAAACCACTCATGGTTATTATGAGCTCATAAATGGAAAGCTAGTGTTACAGAGTTCCCCAGCAGGGCAGCCAGGAATTAGTTTGTGTAAGAGTCTGAACAAATGCTTATTTCCTGGCTACTCATTGAAAGATATTTATGGCACTATTTTTTATTATTATTATTTGTCATTTATTTCAGAAGCTAGTCACTACCTGAAATGTGTAAGAAACCTCTGTCTTAAAAGAATCATGCCCCTGAAGTAAGTAACATATCTTTAACACAGTTGTTCAAGAAAAGCATTTGTGCATACAAGTATATTAACTACATTATTAAATCCAAGCCAATCCTGGATGATACTGATTGCAATGGATTTCACACTTACAGAGAAAGAAAAGGAAAAATACACTGTTACTGATTCTCTTGGCAACAACTAGTATTTGGCACATTTTATAACTCACCCTCCTAAGACCTCATGTTGGCTCACAGAATAACATGACGACAAGATTGCTTGCTTAATGCTCACTATCCGATGGTTGAATGGTGCAGGAGGCGGAGGGCAGTCATCTAAATTAAGATAATAAATACAAATTAGATAAGCAACATCACTTTATGTTTTATTTGTTGTTGTTTTAATGAAAACATGAAATGCCTCTGAGCACAATATCAGCTAATAATAAATAAATGTTTTAGCAAAGTTATGTTACATGGACTTGGCAAAAACACACAAAATTCTGTTCTTTACTGCTGTTATTGACTTGGCACTAATAAGAAGCCACAAATCTGCATTTAGACGGATACTGTTATGTGAATAGGAAAAGCATAGGTCTGAAGTTCACCTGCACTTCAGGTTTGTATGAATAGATGTCCCCTATGTATTCCTATTGAATTGCCAGGAATACAGATGTGATTAATGTCAAGGATGTCACTTGAATTGAAATGTCATTAAGCGCCACATGTAAACTAAAGTAAAGCCAGAGCCCAGCTGCAGTGATCTCTCTGCCAACCCAAATGCTGCTGGTTGGAGGACAGCAGATCAACCCCACTGCCAAGTATGAGTGAAAGTCTAAGAATTGTTCATTTGTATAAGTTGTAAAGATGTGGAATGCTTTTCCTGAACCTATTATATTGGGACTTGCAATAGAAACTTTTCAAAAAGGTTCAGGTGCAAATAGGAAAATAAGAGGTTCCAGGTATTGTGGTATTGATTCTGTAATGCTTACATGAACAAACTTCTAGCTACTTCAGCAAAAGGGTAAACAGGACTCTTGCCACTCGAATGGTTTCTCACATTTCTATAAGGGGAGGGATTTTTTATCTCTACACACACTCTGACCAAGTGATCTGGGTCCCTGTGCTTCTTAAACAATGTATTGGATGGAAAGGATTCACTCAGCATATTTCTTCAATATGTTATAAAGCTATAGAGATAATAGTTACAGACTAATGTAGGGCTCACTCTGGCATAACATATACAAGGGTCTTCAATCTTAACTCCAAGAGATCCTCCACTACCCCAACCATCACATTTAAGTCTCTGCAATGGTGGATCAAGCCAGTGAGACTAACCCTCTACACAGCTCTGTTTTTAGAACAACTAAACATATGACTATACAGCTGTAAGGTACAATCACAGAGGCAACCACAACGCATGCACAAGGCCCACAGCATTAAAGTCACATTGTTCTTGGCTCTTGTATGCACTTTCATCATGACATGCATGAATGATGAGTTTTAGCATAGCCTACCAGCATGACACTAAGCCTTCACCTCCGTTTCCTGCATCATTGTTGACCAAACCTGTTTCTTAAATTTCCCTCTGTTCCTGGTTTCACCTTGCCTGTCCACTGACTCTCTTCTCTGCTTCTTTGCTATCAGCCTTTGACCTCTGGCTGTTCCTGATTCTGCTTAACAAAGGGAAACCTTGTGCTAAAGAAGCTATTATAGCAGTTCTGCCACTCCTCCACATGGCCAGTCATGTTGTCACCCCCAGGTACTGTTCTATTGTGGGAGGTACAGGAGTGGTGTTTTCTCATCTTGGCTTCAAAATCTGTACCCTTGACAACTTCTTAATCAGCCCTTATACCTAGGGGTCCCTCTCCCCAAGTTCATTTCTGGTGCTTTCTTGGCCAGTGGCTCTTTCTTCACTAGAGTATTCTCTAGCCCTGCTACCTTATGCCATTTCCCCATTTTTAATGAAGGTAGTCCAACATAATTAACATACCTTCTGCCTACCTTATAAACCACTATGGAGACACCATTGACACCCACGTACCACTGGGAAACTCTGCCCAACCCATAGGTTAAGCCTCCAGCTGGATGTCTTTCACCTCCCCCACTCATGCTTATTATTCCTTTTTAATTATAGATACCTTGTCATTCTGCAACCTGGGAGAATGTTTAACATTTTTTTTTAGGAAAATAAGAGATTTTTATAGGTTTTGTATTTTGCCATCCTTAGGCTCAGTTCCAAAATGTCATTTAACAACTTACTCACCGATTACATGTAAAAAAGATGCATCTGAATCAACTGACTTCTTTTTTACTATATCTATTTGATGTTCTTCTGCTCCTTTTCCATGGTCTTCTGTTAGCTGTACACGGTCTGTGTCACTAGTCCTTTGCTGTCCGACAGATTTTTTATCACAGCTCTCCTGCCTTTTGATGCACTTTGTGGTTTTATTAAATGATGGCTGAACCTTTCCAAGTTTTACACTTAGAGAGGGTTGTTTGTCTTCCGCTACAACTTCCTGGGAAATATCAATGCCATGAAAGGCAGATGTTTGCTTCACTGTGTCTTTTCCTAGAGTCATTAATTCTGTTTTTTTTATTATAAGTTGCTCAGAAGTATTTGTCCTGCAAAAAAATAACCATAATATTTCATTACAAATTAGAATAGTACATTTTTAATGATTGTTTTATATTAAAGGAGGACTAAAGTTTACAATTCTCTTTACACCCTAACTAAGGTCAGAGCTGCACAGTATGGTTGGCAGTCACCATGTTGAGCTGTATAACTTCTGATTCCAGGCTCACAAGCATTAATCGCTGACCGCATCATGTGCATAAGACCAGGTTTGCATTTGTGCATCACATACTGGGGTCCCTTGGATTTTGGGTTGAATCGAGAATTATAAAATTAAACTGAATATTATATATTCAGGAGTAAGAAAATATCTTAGCAAATTAAATTGCAAAGATTTCCAGCAGTCTGTTAAGAATCACAAAAAGCACTAGATGGCAAAATCCAATAAAATCTTGTTTAAAATAAAACATTTAACAAAAAAATTACTGATTATAATATAAATTTGCCTTTGTATTTATACAAAGAAGCATATACCTCTTGAGAAATCATGTGTTGTTTTCAATTGTAAAGAGGTGGCTTGAGGATATTGTTCTGTATGGACATACCCAAGCTCTGACTAGGGCACGATCAAGAGGCCTCTTTATTTTTAGAAACATGCATGTGCCAAGTGGCTATTCCCTGTGTACCAAGGGTTGGGTGTTTATTAGTAAAGGGAGGTGCCATAATCTATGAAAGTCTGCAACTATGGCATCTTTAATGTTTAATCCAGAAAATTCTCAGAAGGTAGCTGTTTGGGTGATGCCCCTTTTATTCTGTTATTCTGCCTTTTATTTTGCCCCTTTTATTCTGTATATTCTGTTTAACATGTGGACATCATTTAGGACTGTTTTTAACAAAACATTCAATAGACTTTGCTGGTTTGTATAAGAACTGCAGAAATGACCCCAATGACTATCAGTGTGGACTTGTGCTTGTGCATGAAGAATAAACCTGTTAGGTTTCATAATTTATGATTGAACCATATGTTGTTTCATTAAAAGGGTTCCATTGTACCTGTCAGTTCAATACACAGCAGTGTGGAAATGCTAGCTGACCAGTAACAGATTTTATGAACTGCCCAAAGGCAACATAGTATATATAACTGGCAAATCAATTATTGTCTTATATTTAGATGTAATACATATAAATTTCACTATATAAAGTTTTGTTCCTGTACCTTAGAACTTGTTCTTTACTTGATTGTTTGAGTTTCAGCATTGATCCAGATTTGCTGATGGACACAGAACTATGATTTTCCTCCTTAGTTCCTGAATTATGGTCCTTCTGCCTGGTGCTCTGCTCTGGGACTTGATTGGTCGCAGCCTGGTTGTGCTGGGCCACCCGAATATTTTCCTTCTCTGTCCTCTGCACACATGCTTTAGAACCTTGTGCATTTCCGAAATATGTAGATGTTTCTAGGGTTGATACTGTGGAATCTAATTTGATGGTTGGACTCTGTGTAGCTTTTTGGCTTAGTTCTTCCTGTGCACTGCTTTTTCTGCTGTCTGGAACATTAAAATGTATTATAAACAGAAGAGAAAGGAAAACTTTACAATAAGCATCCAAATACAAGCTTATTTACACTACAGATGTGTGTTTTATACAGTGAAACCTCCATTTTACATCCCCTGATTTTATTTTTTTTCTTTTATTTTACACTTTTTTTGGTCATCCCACAATTTTTTAATGCATACCATGTTTAGCTGATTTACATTTTCCCAGATTTTACACCATTTGTTACTACTCCATGTGTTTTATGATATTTTCTCTTTTTCAAAACCTTGCTATATTTAAAGTTATACTTTCGCAGTGTGCTAATCCAGCCCATTTGCATGGAGCTTTGTGGGATCTGTTGTGTAGAAGTCATTTCCATGTCACCAATCACTGCCCCTATAGGTACATTTCTGTGAAGATCCCATGAGGTAAATGTCTCATGCAGTAGGTGTCCAATTATCCAGCTGCTAACCTTCCATCAGCCTAGCAATACATGGGAATTCAATTTATCATCTGGACATGGTACCCCGCCTTCATAGTTTATAGGGTCTTTCTACTTACAACCACTTGGGCGAGAAATTCCCACTTTCCAGAAATGATTACAATTTTTTTAAAAGTGCAGATTAAGTAACATAAGGTATGTTATCCAATTAAATTGAAAGTTCAATAATATATGTTTTATAATTAGCATAGCAAAAGAAAATTAGTGATAGTACATAATGATTGTAGGTTAAGATAAACAAATAACAGAGATTACAGCTTGTCGTTAACATAGTGGTGGGGTTTTAGCCACATTTGTACCCACGTTTTTTATTGATTTTGTAAATGTCTGTCTTATGTAGGAAGGTACCTTATGTAGGGAGGTATTTAATAATAATGAGATTTTATAAGGCTGTTATGAGCTACATATCTAGTTGCTATTACTGATACGACCACTCATTCAGGAATCTCTTACCAGCTTTCTGTAAAGGTCCAAAAACACTCAGCTAGCCAGCTACTCTAAGGGCAGCTCAGTTACATCTGGTAGTTTTTAACCTCTTTTCTTATAAGCACTAAAATAATTTAATACTGTTAGTGAGAAGTTTTGAGGGATGAAATGCACTTACCTTCATTTAATCTCTGTGCCTCCACCTGCCCCTCTCCTCTGTTAAGTCCCTGCTTTGTTTTGACTTCTTTCTCTTCAGATTTGTCTTTAGCCTAGTAAAGTGATAGGGAAAATAGTAATGGAATATAACCATACCCAAAATAAACTTTTTAAAAATATTTGTATTTGATGTATGCATCTCTAATAATTCAACAGGCCTGGGAAGTCTTTGATCACTAACCATATCTACTTACTGTAAAATAATATATAATAATATTGAAAAGGTTATGGAGCTGTTTATTTTGTCTTGCTAAGCTTTCTTATCTAAAACACCAGGTGAATTAAACATATTCATTTTTCAAACTCCTGCAGTGATGATAGATATGATCTCGGACCACTGGGGTCAAAATGCTCAGTTACAAAGATAGTCAGACTGTTAGACAAAAAGAATGACAGAAATGCTGTATAAGAGAAAAAAGACGTAAACACTTCACTGGGTGCCCATTAAAAGCATAAGAATAAATAAAAAAATTTAGCTATTTTAATAATTATAATTTATGAGACCTAGTTTATTTTCTACCTCTTCAAAACCCTTCACAATTATATCAGGCACAAAAAATAAACTATTTATTAGTATTTTCTTTGAGGACCTTTGAGGAACATGGCATGTATTTAAAGCTTAGTTTCTGGGCTTGAATTAATTAAGTAAAGCAGCAACCTGCAGTGAAGCACCATTTGCACAGTCTAGTCTGTTTATTGTCTATGTCAAGCTTTGTTATTGCATCTTATTGGTCAATTTATTTTTATTAAAGTATATTTTTTATGTAACTACCATCTGTATAATTTCCTGAAATCCTTTTAAAACAAGACTTTTAAAACTTTAAAAGGAAAATATATTTAAACCCAAGAACCTCTACGCATAGAATGTGGATGGGCGCATCCATTTTTTACACTTTGCACTGCAAGATGTGTATGTATGTATGTATATTTTTATTTATAAAGTGCTACTTATGTACGCAGCGCTGTACAGTAGAATGTATTAATACAAACAGGGGGTTAATAAGATAATAGATAAATACAAAGTATAACAATAAATACAAGATACAGTTACAGTTGCAATAAGTTAAGAGTCAAAGACACAAGAGGATGGAGGTCCCTGCCCCGTAGAGCTTACAATCATAAATGACCCTATATAGACTTTGCAGAATATGCTTTTACCAATAACCATGCATACACCAATACATGCATATTTAGTAAGTTCCTTACTGATGGTGTTTTTGGTAATCCTACATTTCATGCCTGTCTTCACAAATATATTTATATTTGCAGATTAATTATACAGAACTATTTAATGGCTCATATGAAACTGAAAACCTTTTACAGTGATCTGCAAATTTTGGGTCTCCAGCTATAATTTGCTGTTGGAAATCCTTGAGAGGTATAGTTAAGTTTTAGCTGCAGCGACAAGTTTCACCATAGGGTCAGAGAGCTGCTAGGATACAAATACATCACCACTTGGGTCAGTTTTATTGTTTTCATTCATGTTTGCAGACCTCTGTATTGCTGAACCTGAACCCTAAGAATCTGGATAGCTGAGGATAAAAATGCTTGTTTACAGATGATGCTATTAAGATCATAGTCATATGCAAGTTAAAGTTTGGATTTAGTACACATTTACCAAAATATTATGTGGCAAAATCCAGAAATGATATACACATTTTTTTTCTTATGGCACCTGTTTAACATCAAGTCAATTTAAAAATAGTGGCATGAACTTATAGAATTGGTTCTTCAAAGTTGGTAAGAAGATAAGAGTTAACATTTGAGAAAGTTTTTTTTTGTTTTTTTTTTACCGTGGAAGCAGGTGCATTTAAAAAAAAGGTGTTAAATGTGGAAACTATTAAACAAACAAATAACAAAGACATTCATTTGCATTTCCATCTGTGCTTATTCCCTGATGTTGTTACTTGCACTACAAGAAATATATGTGGAAAGTAAGGGTGTTTATAATTCCAGTGGGGTTAGTTCAAGGCAGACAGAGAAGCCGATCCGCTCTGTTCCTCAGCACCCCGAGTGTGGTTTTGCTTTTTACTAAATGTGAATTACAGGCCTCATTTACAAGGATGGAGCCATCTAAAATCGACAAACAAAGGCAACAAAGTATCCCTTTTTTTGCACTTTGAAGCTTCTCACTTTTGTGCCATTCCACAATACTGCATCCAGAGTGGGAGGTAGATGGGCATCAGGCAGAATGCCGTCTCATTTGCACATCTTTAAAAAATGAACCCAAGGCAACACTGGGTTCTGCAAAGTGCCCTCTGCACCACCATTCCAATGGACACAAGGGCTGTGTGAAACAGGTCCTAACTAGGTGAATTTTGTTCCCTGTAAGTTTGCACTCATGGCATTGGTAAATAAGCCCTGACGTCTGTTTTTTACTCCTAGGAACAATGATAATTGACACGTACCGTAACTACTACTACTATTAACCAACACACAATTTCTCTCACTATCCCACCAAAGTGGGTTGCAGATCCAAGAAGCATAAGTACACTGCACTTCTCAGAAATACAATAACTCAACATAATAGGGGGAGGGTTTTGTCAAAAAAATACTACATTATATACAAAATGTAATATCACGAATCACATGTTTATATTCATATTACTTGGGTTAATAAAAATAATATAGCTAGATAAATCAGTACGTCGTCTGAATTTTCAAATGCTTAGTGAATTAAAACAAAATAGTGTATGGACAGCAGGAAAAGCAATTTTAATATAAAACACGTATTTTCGCTAAAGGGTAAGCTGGGGAGACAAATAAGATATTAATTTACAATACATAAGCCTTTAAATATGGCATTACCCATGTGCTTGATAACTTGTCACCGGGTTGGTTTTTTAGTGGCACCTACTTGGCAAAGAGAACAGTGCCCTAGCCTAGAGCCTAGACTCAGAATAACAGACATGGACATTTAGTATTGAATACTCACAAAAGCATATTCACTTGTATAAGAATTTGGAAGTGTTAGAGAGTGTTAAGAGAGTTGCAGCATTATAATTTGACAGCAATGCACTTATAGACAACTGATGTGCAGAATGTCAGACTTTGATCAGCTATTTTCTTGCAATGTCTATGTTTGCTTTAAATAATGATAGACTTCTTAACTGCAGTTAGCAAATGCCTGCCATGCTTGCATTTAGAGAGCTTTACACAATACACCTCAATTTCATATCATTAAAAATTTAAACAGGTCAGAACCAACCTCATCTTTTGACTCCTTTTTCCATGGCACTGTACCCTTTAGAATAAAGTCTACAATTTTAGAGTTCCTTAGAGTACTTCCCACAAATGCCACCACCTTGTCCATTGTTGACACCATCCTTTCTAGACTGTCTAACTTCTCTCTGTGGATCACAGAATCCTCATGTATCAATTTTAGCAGTCTTATTAAATTTGAGCAAGAATTGTGTCCAGGACTCTGACTAATATCAACATTTTCATGAAGAATCTGTTGACTGGGCCCACGTAAAGCTGCCAGCATGTCCATTCCTTTTTCCAACATGTCCATGTTGTGATGCACATATTCCAGTTTTCCCATAACATCTTCTTGAAAGTGTAAAATCTTGTCCATTTTCTCATTCAGCAGATTCAGCTTTTTGTCCATATTGCTGACCACTCCTGGAGACTTGTTTGCAGATTTTGATTGGTCAAATTTATTTTCATACATTTTAGCCAAACAGGTTGCTAATGAGTTCTCCTTACTCATTTTTCCTCCCGAGCCAATTCAGTATGTCAGCCTTAATGCATGTAATCCTTCGTCTAATTCTTCTTCTATATAGAGGCTTTATAGTCAATCTGCAGCTATACGCTGGAAATTATAGATGGATAGGCGTCACATTCTTGACTGCAAGCAGATTAAAGTTATGCTATCAGCCTTTGCACTGTAAGTCCTCTAAACAACTGGCTAAACTTGGCATATAACATTTTTTAGGGGGGTCCGTTGACGTCACTGAGACATTTTAAATTCTTTCCTGAGAGGCTGTTGATGGATAAGCATGTTAAGAATTGACAATGCTAAAAGCTGAAATGTTTAGAGGAACAAGTCAAGGCTCTCCAAAATCTCATCTCTAACACCCCTTACATCCTCCCTGGAACAAACAAACAAGTTAAAGTGACATTATACAAATTTCAAATAAGGCAGGCAGGTTGTAAATGCAGAGGATAAAAAAAATGACTTATTTTTACTGGAAACAGCCTTATTAAAGAAAGAACAACATATGTCTCGAACTGAAAAGCTTGTCAAATTGGCTGTCACTTGTGGTTATAAATAGATGACAATGACAAGGGTATGAGCCATACAAAGATCTGGCTCTAGGACATCTTTGTAAACTAAAACATTTCACTTTATGTTTTATGCATTTTAAGAAGGCCAGACAATTACACAGCCCATTCTTTTCTCTTATAACAATCTCAGTGGAAGAAGAAATAAAAATAAAGTTTATCAAAGTTGAATGTAATTTGCATATGGCATGCAATAACGGGAATAGGTTAATGACAAGGTCCCCTGAGAGCCAATATACATTTTTCCTGAGTAGGGTAAAACATCCATCCAGTTTTTACCACTGTGGAATGGTTACCAGCTATTTTATGAGGCTAGATTTAGGGAAGAGGGAGCTACAAAAAAATAGTTTTTCTGCATTGTTTCATCATGCCATGTCTGATGGTGTTTTCAGTATTTACGTCACTTATTTATTCCCCCCTTCCCCAGAGTTTGTTGGGCTACAACAGCCTTTTTGCTGTGATACTGAGAGTAGGGTACTCTGTCCTAAACCAATCAGAAGTAAAGGTGGTAATACACTGGCTATTGACCTATTGGCCTGTGGGAAGAAGAGATGGATACCAATGGCACCACCTAGTATGTGTTCTGTACATTCAGGCTGATAAACTGAATGATTGGAAACACTGGAAATAAAGAGAATCTGCAATGATCTAAAACACTAGAACCCAGGGAAAGAGCACCTGGCACTAGTCTAACTCTGCCGTAAATCAGGAGAGTTCCAGTAAATTCTGATATTTACAGACGTTCCTTTAGGGGCCCCAGAACTTTCTGCTGCGGTAGCACCTGGGAACCTATTCACTTCAGAGGTAAGACGGAGTAAAAATCACAAAAAGATGAGGCAAAAGGTAGTCAAAACAGGCAAGGCTTTGAGACAGTCGGCAAGATTCAAGGTCAGATGGTCAGTCAAAAGCAAATATCCCACTAACGGCTTGAGCAGGATCTGTAGAACCAGAAGCCAGCTTGGGAAAGTAAACTGGGTATTTACCTCTTTACTTCATTATAATAAAGTAACAGACCAGATACAGATATGACTTCAAAAGTGCAATTGCCTTACGACAAATAATATTTTTGAAGATCATTTGCTTTTTCATAGGATTTCACTATAGTCTGTTTAAAAAAAACTATTCACCCCAGACTTGGCAAACAATATTCAGAACATCTTCTTGTAAAATCTGACCCTTTTAAGTAACTCAGCTCAATATGTTCAGGCATTTGTTTTCAGTGTCCAGTAGCACAGTACATTCAGTTCCCATATACAGACTGTCCAGAACAGGATTTATTACTTTAACCACCATCATTGGTATCCCTGTACAATCAATGTATATGGGCAGTTTGTATAAAGTTCATTTTTTTTTCTCAAAGAGTGCTTCACTATTCCCAAAATTAATTATATACATATTATTTCCCCCCCCCCCATCCTTTAAGCTGCATGATGCGTTAATGGGGCATAAATTGAGCAATATGCTTTAAAGGGGACCTAAACCTTTTTTAAAGTTAAATCTGCGATTTACATTATGGCCGGTAGGATGGCATGTCGGGGAGATTAGCCGCCCACAGTAACGAAGATTTATTGTGGGCGACTAATCTCCCTGTGTGCCACTGCCCTAAAGCAGGTAGTGCTTACTTAATTACAAATGCAAGAATATACAATAATGGTATTCTTGCTTGCCAGACATCCACTAGTGATTTTGCTTATAGATAATATACAGAGAGAATTGCACATTCTGGCTTCCCAGTCTGGCTTCCCATACTGCCGTTAAGTTGTTTAGTTCTAGAAAATTACTGTTTATAAAGGGGAAGCATATACTGTTAATATCAAAAAGGTGTTAGGTGAGCACCCCTAACATGGCGGCAAATGAACACAGATCAGGTACAGTTATCATTGGAGGATTCTCTTGCATTAATTGAACATGGAGAGGTACAAAACAGTTTTGTTAAAATGCTGCTTTAGGAACACAACCCTGATGTTACTACAGCATGTGTTTACCTTTATTAATATATTGAAGTATGTTGGAACCTGTATTCCATTACATTAAGTAAAGTGTGGGTGAGCACAACCCAAATGTTACCCAAACTTTGTTGGATACAAATCCTATCATACTTGAGAGCTTTAGTGCAACAAATAAGTAACTTCCTTCCTTTAAACTGATATACAAACATTTACCTCAATGATACAATATAGGGGTAACCATTCACATTCTAATTACAGTTTGTGGACTTTTAGGTAAAAACACATTAGGGATTGCTTAATATCAAGGCATAGTCAAACAGTCATCTTTATGTTTGTGACATATCACACAGTGATTTTACAGGTATGGGACCCATTATCCAGAATGCTCGGGACCTGGGGTTTTCTAGATAAGGGGGTCTTTCCGTAATTCAGATCTCCTACCTTAAGTCTACTAAGAACAGTATCTAAATCCAATAATATTGCTTTGGCTCTAATAAGGATTAATTATATCTTAGTTGGGATCAAGTACAATGTACCGTTTTATTGTTACAGAGAAAAATGAAACCATTTTTAAAAATGTGAATTATTTGATTTAAATAGAGTCTATGGGAGATGGGCTTTCCATAATTCAGAACTTTCTGGATAATGGGTTTCCGAATAAGGGGGGCGATACCTGTACCTAAAAACAAAGATGGGAGCAAATGTTTATGTACTGGTGCCTTCAAAATGCCTTTCCTGCGCTTTATAATAAAAGTCTTAAGCAGAAAGCAAGTGCTGGCCCTTTGCATTTGGTTAGTGTGATTTCCTGCTCAGTTTCTGCAGATTCAATTGAATACATAATCAAATTTCCTTATTATTTTGCTGGTCTGCAGACCATGGAAACAGTTAAATTCTGCTTTCTGAGTAGCAAGTAAATACATAAATATATTTATCATTTCTGCATGTGCCCCTGCCTTTAAAAACATATGGGCTCGCCCCCATATTTTGGCCAAACAAGTAGCTCCAGTTTGCTGCCAATGCAGCTTTCTAGCTCTGCTCCTACAACACAGAAATTGGTAGGCAACTTGAGAACCTGGAAAAATAATACAAGCCTCAAATAAAATCCCACACATTTTGACTGCTGATTTCTAATTAACTTCAAAAGAACAAGGGCTGCTAATGCATTTTAGATTAATATGAAGCATAGGATTAAAGGGAAATTATAATACAATTATTACAAAAGTAGGGCAGCCTAGTAGGTAGCGCATCTGCCTGAGTTCTGCCTGGGGTCCTGAGTTCATTTCTGGCTTGGGCACTTTCTACAAGTGTATCTTTGTATCTGTGTAGGTTTACTCCAAAAAAACCCATAGGGGCAGATTAATTGGCTCCAGATAAAACTGATCATAGTGTGTGTGAATGTGATAGGATAAGATAAGAATATAAGCTCCACTGGTGCTGTGAATGATGCATAATCTCTGTAAAGCTGCAGAAATGTGTTGGTACTATATAACTACAGCAAACAAGTGAAAAAATGTTTTTTTCATTTTCCATTACATAGACATCTTATTTTATGGCACTTCTAAATTGTATATATTTACCTTTAATTATAAACTGAAAAGCATATATAGGGGATAAAGGCTGTTTGCTAGCCTTTATTTCAGGTAGTCCCCTAAGGTGTTGGCAAGCTATGCACAGGGCCTGTGTTACAGTTGGAAGGGGAAGCTGTTTCCGTGTTAGTTCAGTAGTTGGTCAGGGGGTGTCAGGATTCCCTAGTCTTCAAACAACCACATGTTCTGTCCCTACTTTTGATCCCCACTAGCTGGAGCAGGTGGTTTGCTGGAAAGCCTGAGGTGGAGGTAGGCCTCTCAAGGAAAATACATTGTCAGGAAAGTTTTGCAATAGTTTACTCTAGGAGTGAGAGGCAGGATCAGTAGTTATTTGAGCGGCCAGAGGCTCCAACAAGGAGACCAGGAGGCAGGGTCGGACTGGGCCGCCGGGACACCGGGAAAAATCCCGGTGGGCCCCGGCCCTAGTGGGCCCCAGCGGCCCAGTCCCACCTTTGCCGGCGCTCCCCCCTACTGACTGTTCCTCCCCGACGCGTTCAATTTATACACGCTCGGGGAGGACGTCAGGCGGGGGCCCTGCACCCCCCCAGTCCGACCCTGCCAGGAGGGTTAGTATCCTGTGGTGTCACCTTCTAGTATAAATTCTCAAGTGTTCAGGCTCATTTATAATTTTGTTTCAAGAGCCATTGGAACCCAAGTTTATTTGTCAGCTTTGTTTGGGTGATGCAGTGTGGGTAACCCCACTTCTACCAATACAGCAAGTGCCAACCTGAGAAAAACATTCCTAAGTAACACATACTCTACCAGGAGTTTAAGGCAGTTGCAATTGGCTGAGTCCAAGGTGTGTAAGAAAAGAAAGGTATAATGTACCAGAGAGTACACCATCTGCAAAATACATAACATTTTTACGATTAATATATACTGGAAGCCTTTGCTCTAACTTATGGCTGCAACTGCATATTTATTTAACACTGATTATTCCTAATTTTATGGATATATATATATATATAAATATATGTATTTATTTTTTTAGACAGCATATATATATGTGTGTCTTTTTGTATTGCTTAGCCACATTGATTGATTGAATTCCTTAGCAAGTCACATTCTGAAAATTAATCTAGTCAGTGTCACAGGAGTATAACTCCAATGAGTCTCATGTGACCAGAATATTTACATTTATATATATATTTTAAAATTGGCAATATCTTATAAAAGCCCACAGTCTTATTCTAAAATTTAGATCTTTTCACATTATATTGATAACTTTTTTGCCAGTCATTTGCTACATATGTGCATGCAATGTTTTAGTGTAAAACAGTGCTTTAACAGTGTTTAATTATTGTGCGTGTTTTCTTAGGACATGCCTAAGCTGTTGGGTGGGGCAGAATGTAGCAAATAGTGGCATGGCCTACTAATAGGTAGTAGCTTTATCAGGATGAGAAAGGATTAACATTTCAATGAGTATGCTTGATAATAACGGCATATACCCAAGGACAAAGCAAGTATAAAAAGACATTACTGTGTGCTGCCTTGCATTGAATAGTTAAGGGTCCCTAAAGGCTAGGAGAAAGAAATTCTGGCATGAAACCATGCATGGATCAGGCTCTGTAAGTAATGGCTAGGAGATGGAACCAAATTACCTGATTCTCCAGTTCAGGGGATAGGCATGGGGCTAACAACCCCATCTCATAAAAAATTCTGTGTTATAGGAAGAAAGTTAAACTGATACTAAAAGCAAATGAGAATAAAATACAAAGCATTGCTGTGCTTGAGGTGAGACACAGTAGACAGGAAGTTTTACATGAGGGTAAAAAATTTAAAGAATGGTTTTTAGCAACAACTCACATTTTCTGTAGATGAAAAATATCAGTTTCTTAATCTGGGAACCACTAATGGATTAATGGATGGAGGAGTATGAAGGAGATAAATATAAATACACATTACACATATAGTGATTATAGTGATTCCATCAGACGCCTGTTGCTTAGACTTTTGTTTATATATATATATAGCATTATAAAAGAGATTAGCAATTATCATCGGGTAACATTATAATTTAAAGATTATGACCATGAGGCTTACACCACATGTTGAATATACAGTATCTTAGGAGACAGAACTAATAGGTGTATTATGGACCAGATTTTCATAGTAGCAGATATTAGCACGCTAATAATAGCAATATGCAATTACTGACTTTGAAAAAACCCATTACAGCATAATAGCTATATCAGGCCTTAAAAGAGTTTGGAGTACCAGCCAAGCTCATAAGACTGGTGCAAATGATCTTTTGGAAAACAAAATGTAAAGTAAAGATTATTATATTTAACATGTATTTATAAAGTGTCAATACATTCTGCATCTCTTTATAATGAAAGGGGATATATATTAAACATATTAAACATACAAATTACACACAAATTTTTATTGATAAAGGAGTTTGTAAATGAGTTAAAGAGGGTCCTGCCCATTACAATGTAATAGTTCGCTCTAGGAGTGAGGGGCAGGATCATGGTAGTTGGTTGAGTGGTCAGAGGCTCCAACAAGGAGACCAGGTGGGTTAGTATCCTGTGGTGTCACCTACTAGTTTAAATACTCAAGTGGTCAGGCTTAGTTATAATTTTGTTTCAAGAGCCACTGGAGCCCAAGTTTATTTGTCAGCTTTGTTTAGGTGATGCAGTGTGGTTAACCCTTCTTCCGCCAGTACAACAAGAGCCCACCTGAGAGAAACAGTCCTAAGTAACACATGCTCTTCCAGGAGTTTAAGGGAGTTGGCCAAGTCCAAGGTGGGTAAGAAAAGAAAGTTAACAGAGAGCAGACCATCCGCAAGTAGTGTTACATGTAATTTATACAATTAATATATACTGAAAGACACAGACTCCAAATTATTCTGAAAATGTTCCAGTCCTTGTTTTTAGTTTGTGTGCCTATACCACAAGTCCTGCCATAATTGAACCATGCTGGGTATATTATGCCTAGCTATCTATGTGTCTATCTATTTATCTATGTGTCTATCTATCTATCTTGCCCATTAAAGTTTACGGATTATCACAGAAATAAGAATAAGAAGGGTCACAGGATAGGATCACACTAAATAACAGAAAGTTGGTGCAATGAGTAAAATGACTGGTAAACTCACTAGTATATTGAGACTATCCTGAGCCTTTAGCTTATATGAGCAGATATACTGAAATCATGCATGCAGGCACTCTGACCGGAATCCTTCATGGAAGATTCAGTGCTTGGCTGAATACAGAAAAGTTAGATTCAGTGCATTCCTAATTACTGATGAATTGTTCTTCTTGCCACAGTTTCCTAAAGCTAGTAGTATATCAAGAATCCAGCACTGCAGGGGAACATAAATATAATGAAGTGTCGGCTGTGAGGCTAGTTGTCTGGGCAAACAGCTGGGCAACATATAAATATGCGCAGAGAAGTTCAAGTTTAACCTTTCCACAGCTTCTATGACTTGAAACAGAGGACGGTAAAGAAAATCCTTCAATATTTGCCTGCCTTTTAGTCTCTGTGACCAAAATAGTAATTAAACAGTTTTCTGATACTATCAGTTCTCTGATTCTAACTCCATAAAATCTCCCCTTAATAGTCTAAGTAATGTTTCTCCCAGCCTTCTCCAAAAGCTACAGGCAGTAGCCACTAGCATAATGAGCACCCCCTCACTAGCCATTTTTTTGATCCTGTGGCCACCAAAGTGCTTCTGATTGCTGCTCTTCTGATAGAGACAGAATACACAAATATAAGTTTAATCACCCCATACCCAACTGTAAGTGTTCTATTATTTGTTTTAAATCTCCCACTTTAGTTTTTAGTTGGGGCTTTTTGTTATTATTTCTATTGTAAATACAATATTTACTGGGTTGCTAGTTACAGTGTGGGCTACAAATGGAATGGTGTGAGAATAGAAAGTAACCCATGCAATTTTTATTAGCTGGGCATGCTTCCCCCCGGTTGCCACCTCTTACTTACAGATTTGTGTTCTAAGTAGCTGGTAATGAATATTTAAACTTATAGCTTGTGCCACACATGCTGAGAATTGATTATTGAGAAGGGAAACAAAAGCTATTAGCAAAAGTGAAATTGGATAAGGGCACTTCTGTAACTATAATGTAAGCAACACAGCGAGCATCTGCACAGGAATGTACACCTAATCCTTTACAGACGTGAAATAAGTAAACATGTCCTATGAGCTAAATATAGAAAGACGCTGATGGGATGTCACACAGAAGAGATTTTCCAGCAAATGGACCAGTGATTTCCAATACGTGCAGAAGTCATTTATGAAAGAGAAATAAAATCATTTACTAATAAAAAAAAAACACATTAGGACAGATTTGTGAATTCAACTGCAATTAGAAACAAAGATGCACCAAAAGTGTCAATTTTTTTTACCCACAATGCAGTTTTTTTACAGAATTACAGTGTAATAATAGGCACCCAGAAAACAGCATGCACCACAATTTGCACACTATTTACCAATAAAGGCATATGCAGTGTCTTTGGCGGGGGTGCATGTATCCCCCTGGATACCTGGCATTGTATCACTATCTGCGTACAAAGCAGATTAGGAGCCACACTCACACTTGTATTTCTTAAGTGATATATTTTGGCTACAGAGTGTAAAGGAAAAGTAAACAGTGTAAAGTAATTTTGGGCAGTCAAGCCACCCTTCTTCAGATCATAGAAGGTAGCCAGACACAAATAGGCTGCCAGGTGTCCTGATTACAGTATACAGTAGAACCCTGATTTTATGTACCTGGACAGATGCCATTTTTTCACGGTTTTATACAGGCAAGTAAAGTTTTTTTCCTGGATTTTAAGTTTTTATGTCATTTTGACACTTTCCCCGGGGAAATGTCAAATGTTCTACTGAGCATAGAAGTTGCATTTACATTAATCTCGGTGTGCAAAATGTATCATTTCTGATGTGACCATGTTCCCAGTGCCACTAACCAAGTCAGTTGCATATGCAGGTAAATCATGCTAAAGAACATTTTCTCCAGGCAGTTTTTCATTCCTTGGCTTTCTTGTGTTGGTGTGTCCTATATAGTGATAAGTAACATTTTTTGGCAGGTATAGATTCTTAGTAAAATTCCACATTTCACCATTGGTAAATATTTTCAGGAAACATTTTACAGAGAAAAAAACATCCCAAATACATTGTGGTCTATAGGCGACAACTGTATTTTGCGCAAAAAAAGTCACAATGAAAAAATGTCCTAGACTCCAATGTATTCGGCATGGAAAAAGTATCCAATGTCGTAATGGAAAAAGTCACTGCAAAAAATTGTCAATTGTCTGCAGTTTTACAAATTTTTCAGGAAAGTTTTATTATTCCTATACTGTGTAGACCCAACACCCTAATCATTTCCTCCTGAGACTGTTGCTGGAGGCATTAACCAAAGGTTTCAAGCACCAAAAACAGCACTGTGTCCTCCTTATATTTGATTACAAGCCACAATGGTACAGTTAGTTCCAACTGGCATTCACTTACAGAAAATGAACCTGGAAAGTGTAAAACAACATCATAAATAGTGGCAAGAAAGAACATACTGATGGTAAACCTAATACCTAGTTTGTTATGGTGCTTGAGAATTAGTTTATAAGGTGTTTGAGAGTTAGTTTACAAAACCTGAAGAAAAATAGTCCATAAAGTAATTTTCTGCATATCGCTGGTAAGTCTATTATTTAGATGGGGCTAAATTGTAAACACCAGAGGTGGGTTTAAGTTAAAGAAGGTTTAATAACCTCTGCCCTAAATAGACTTTATAACAAAAAGAGCTCCAGTTTCCCTGTAATGCTGTGCTTGCCTAGAATTTTTTCCAGGCATCAGATGGCAATAGCACCCTTTCATCAGTATAACATCAATGTGAAATCATAGAGGTCATTACAAGCCCTGGCTGGTTGATAAGGAAGAATTAACAGACGTCTTTCATTCTTCTGTCACTGTTTCATTTATTACTCTTGAAAGCTGAATGGCCCTAAACTGGCTGGCAGCATGGCAGAGCAAGAATGAAGCCTTCCTATTAGTGTGTGCCCTGTTCTTTTATGATGAATATTTTTAGGGTTGGATATGCATGAGTTACTATGTGCTCTGTCACAGCTTGCCTGCTTGCGTACACACTGGAGTTCCATTGATTTTTAAATGTTTTACATTCATGACAATTTCCTTTAGGGCATTACAAGAATGTCCATAAAAAAGGGAGTTAGGCTCAGATTATAACAGTATATCAGTATTTTGATGATATACCGTATATTGTCCTGGTTTTTTTTTTTTGGACTACAAATACCAACATAGTTTAACATGTTATCAATTGTTAAAGCATGTAGTCCAGAATTGACTATATATATATATAAATCTTTCCCCGGCTCTCCAGGACCAATAGCTACATTAAAATGCTAAACAACCCTCCAGTGAGGAACCCACTTATCTGTGTACCCCTGACTCCATGTTCTTTGTTACTGGAGCCTGAGGATTTAAACACAGTTTTTCTTTCACAGAATAACTAAACAGTGGTATGTTTACCTCCAAATGTACATACGCAGTGTAATGTCATTAAGCTAAAATTACACAGTCATATCCATATACTGGTAAGGGAGCTTTTATCCAGAAACCTACAAATTTTAGAAAGGCAAATACAAATACAATACAAATACAATTTTTAAGTTTTCAAGTTTCCCTTTTCTCTGTAATAATAAATCAGTACCTTGTACTTGATCCCAACTAAGATATGATTAATCCACAATTGGTGGCAAAACAATCCTATTGGGTTTATTTAATGTTTGAATGATATTTATTAGCCTCATGGCATGGTGATCCAAATTACAAAAAGACCCCTTATTCGAAAGCCCCACGTCCTAGCATTCTGATGATAGATCCCATACCCATATATAACATAACAGCAAAATGACAGCCTTAGAGCTTGTAGGCAGAATTTTCTCATTGGAGAATTCTCTTGCACCTTTTTGGAGAATTAAGGGGCTTAGTTGGATACTTTTATGGAGGGTTTAGAGCCACTTTAAATTTAGATAAAGGACTTGAAACAAGTCAGAAGCTTCTCTTCATAGTATACATGCTTTCCTATTTATGCTGCCATTGGGTCATGCTTGTTATGTGACAATGTCATTATGCTCTCACTAAATTAACTTGATGGATATACATCATTATCTCTTTCAGGTGATATACAGTATATATAAATATATATATATATATATATATGCACATGGAATACTTGCTAGCTCTCCCACACAACTATCACAGAGGGTTGTTTTAGTTCCCTATATCGTTCATGTATAAGAGACCTACACTGTATTTATATAATGAAATCTTGTTCTCAACAGTATGAAAGTAACTCTGGAAGTTTCCAGTTTATAGAATGTTTGTCTAACTGGAAGTCATAGGAGCATCATGTGCGGAAATTTCCCATGCAATGGAATCCATTATTTGTAAGTGACTTATGTCGGTAAATTGCTTTGCGCTGATATGATTTATTTGACTGTAGAACTGTAGACAGAAGCTGATGCAGTTTATCCATGACATATGAATGCCATGATGTCGGTGCTGTTCTCCCTAATAACTGAAATACTTTGCCATTTTTGTAATTAAAGTCTCCAAAGTATAGGCACCAATTATTTAACTATGAATGCTGAAAAATATTGTTTGTTGCTTAAGATAAGAGTTTCTCATATGGTGTTTATTTTAGTACATCGTGTGAATTCCTTTGTCCTGCATTTATGAGCCCCTCAGTCAGCTCAGTTTGATTCACCCTGTGAATTCTAAGCTTATCACATGTGAATCCTCTGCATGGACTGTTGTCCTTTTTGCTCCACCCCGTAGTCATCAACTGACAGGTTTATGTATTCCTACCTCTGTGGTTAGCTCTACACTATGCTCCTCCTTTCATCCTCTCTCATGCCACCTACACTATTCGCCATGACCATAACTATAAGCCAGGCTTTAGGCATAGGGTTAGGGATATTATTATGGTGAGGAGGGAGGAGGACTGTGAACACAAGAAAGAGGGATGATGGCAAATGGAGGAGATAACATGGAATAGGGAGAATGAAGAGTGAAGAATACAGAGATGGAGGAGAAAGGATACCACTTGCTGCTGAGAGATTATATAAAACTTAGAAGACATATAAGAACTGTCTTGGTGAATAATGACTTGCAGGACAGTAATCAGTAGACGGTAGACTGTAGACTGATTACTATAACCAACTATATAATAAAAGTCTGCTCCAAGCTGCTTTATCAATATAACCAAATTCAGAACAAGAGTTCTTTACAAGCTTTGCTCACCACTTTATACTTTATAATCGCTCTGGGTGCCTTGCCCCAGACCCTTCGCTTAGGGTGGATTACACTCCAAAACAGCTGGTTAAAAACGTAACCATAGCTTCTTCATGGCCACTCACTGCACTGATCCAATGGCCTTGGTGCAGAGCACTGGATTGTCATAAAATAAACACCATTTTTACACGCTAATGTAGTCATTTTCAATGTCTTTATACCAAATGAATAGTAGTCATTAGTCCTGGAGTTTATGTGACTCATATTGACAAAATGTATAGAATGTGCAGCTGCAGAAAATCTACATTCAGTTCAGTAAATTCAGAGCTCTGTTATCTTGTTACTGCATAAAACGTTCTAAACTGAAAAGGAAAAATAGCCCAAAGAACCAAAGCCTGTGGGTGCTTTACTATGCAAACTAAATGTATCTGCATTGTTAAACCAACTGCAAGTTGCAATCAGGGCTCATTAGTGCTTATGGCACTAATGGTATGAAAATAATTTCTAGCGTACCAGTGTGTGGTAAGTGTTTAATTGCTTGGGTGCAAATCAGTTACATGAGTAGGGAGCCCTGGAAGTATCACCACCAGAAGGCTCCTGTACTTTATATTTTGTTTAAAAAAGCAGAAGCATCCAGCATTTTTATGCAAGACACAAGCATAGAAGAGCATGTATTTATATGATGAATGGTATTTGAATGGAGGCAGTTCTGCATCTATTTTTGTACTTGTACTTCAGGCATCTATTTTTTTTACATATTCTTTCCATTTGCTAGGCTAATATTGTTCCAAATTGTCACTAGATTTCAGAAAAAGAATATTAATGACAATTTGCTTTATGTCAGTTAGGATCAATGCTTCTTTCAAGCTCAGTAACATCTAAGAGACAATTAACAGTTAGTTCATATCATAATTACAAGATGAGGGCTACTTTCTTTTCAGTTTCTTTTTGTTCAATTTTTAATACATTCATAAATTAGATTTTTTTATTGAAACATGCTTTTCAGTGTAATTTCTGCTGCAATATATATAATTATTAATGAAATTAAGCAAAGAAGACAATGGCCATATGTCCTGTTTGCCTGTTTGATGTAGTACATAAAAGTTGATGATGTTACATGGTTCTATAAAGCACTTTAGCCTTCTGGCATTTTAATGTTGCAATGCTATAAAGTAAAGCAAGGTCACCCTCTATAAACTCTGTTGATGGTAATGTAAAGGGCCCAAGGGGTTAATCTCCCTACTCATTTATAAAGTCCTGGTTCTGTTACCTATGCCTCTTGGGATGGAAGGGTTTTTTATTGGCCCAGACATAATAAAACTATATAAAACTGTAGTTTATTTAATGGTAGAGAGCACAAGGCTCTTCCTCTTTGGACTCCACTTGTTACCTCAGTTAGATGCTGCTGGAGAGCTTGGCGCATAAGGGCTCAGTAAGAATATTGTGCCCTATGGGCAGCAACACCCTATGCATTTTCTCTATCGACATAGATACAACCATCTATGGGCGAGTCTGGCCCATATTAGTTATGCCAAGTGCCATATAATTAATAACTGCAGAAGCAATATACTATATCTGATTTTATGAGTTGCACTGCAGTGTAACATTTGCAAGCAAAAATTGCATTTCTCTAAATATGTAGATAACAATGAGAAGGGATGGTTTTAATTGGAGGATTATTTTGCATGTAAATATGCTATAAACCTTACCCTACAAAAGCTTATTTAGAGTTATTAACAATCTGTGAATCCTGCATGAGTGAAATGTAAACTTGATGAATGAAAATATTCATCTAATTACAGGTTTCCTGGAGGAATGATTTCTATTGTATCAGTTCAAAAAGAATCATTCTGAATTAATTTAAGTTTATTTGGGATGATAACATGTTCATAAATCAGCCCCAAGCAGAGATAGCAGCATAGTGCTGGTAGACATGATTATCACTGGAAAAACCTGTGTTGCAAATAATGAGCTGCATACTTAGGTGAGCTACAGAGCACAGATATTAGAATTTTAAGGGCCATTTATGTTCCATAATAAAGAGATGTACAACACTACAATCTAAGATGGCACTGAAGGGACCTTTCCAAGGGACAAAATGGATAACATTATTGTGTTGCATTATTGCAAGTATGAATGAGTAGTGGAATAGCCATATGCACAAAGCAAAAATATACCTACTACTTGTGTCAGATATAACAGACCATATTTTCTATATAGGCACTTGAGGGCCTATGCCTGGGGTGGTGGCTTATGGGGGAGACCACTAAGGTTTTTACAGAGTAAACATTTTTTTTCCCCCAAAAAATGTCTAAGGCCCTAAGCCCACCCCTGGATTCTTTTTGTGAAATCTTACTGCGGAGCTGAGGGGGGTATCACATCCTGCATACCTGTCTATGCACACACACCAATCAGATTGGAGTGGGCAGTGCCAGATGGAAAGTCACAACTGGGTACACAATGCAATATAGAGGGTGTATATTTTTTTACTATTTTTCTAAAAGTGGGTTTTAAAAATCAAATTCATTAAATTTTCTGTAAACAAGGTTACCAAACTTCTCAGGTGTTTAAATTTTATCCATTATTTGATCAGTTTTTTTTAGCAGCATTAGAGAAATACCAGAGGAATTAATATGCGGGTCAGTCGAAAACCCCCTGCACCCCTGGGTTTACCCACAGCTCAGGCTAGTATGGGCAGAAAAATACCTCCACCTGGTGGTCATTGCGAGGAGTAGGCAGGGGTGCGTTCCCAACTAACACATTGATTTGTGCACATTGACAAACCACTGAAATAGTAGGGGCTGAAGTTTCTGAGGCTGCTAAAAAATACATCAACTAATTTATTAAATTGTACTTGAATTATAGGAAAAATGGTAAGAAATATATATAAAAAAAAAAAGCAAATGAAAAAAATTGTTTGTGGTGTAGTATTTGAAAAAGATAACATTTGTGAAAGTGAACAATCCATTTAACTTTGACATATACAAAGGAAGAAACAGCAAATATATTGTATACAATAACATGAAAGATCTGTGCCATAACATTATATTCCACGTGAACAATTAAAGAGCTTAAAAAAACAATAACGTCTGAATTGCTTTTTCAGTGCAAAACAGATATCATTGATTTTTTTTGGTTTGTTTTACAGCCATTTTCCCCAAACAGCAGGAGTTAGCTTGTTTTGCCTAGATTCAATACAAGAAAAACACACTGATAAGTTTAAAAGAGAAACTACTGACAGAAAAGTATCACAACAAGTAACTTGATTTTTGTATTCACTGAAGGAGCCCTAACATTTCCCCAATATTAGCAAATAAACACAACACTGTTCAGACATTACCGCAAATCTCTTGATGTAATCAGAGACGCTAAATCCTCCCGTAGCCAGTCGAATAGACCTGTGAAGTGTTGATCCTTGATATAACGTTCCCATTTCTCCTTATGGCAGCCACCCAACAAGCCAAAAATCCTTTGAGAAATAAAAAGAACTCAAGCCTCAGTGGGTCTAGAACAGCAGTATTTAGTTGATAGCCAAGGAATGTCATTATCAGACTCTGCACTAGGCATCCTGGCCATTTCACTGCCTTATCTCTGGCAAAGAGGAATATCTGCCTCTTTGCTTGCAGCTTCCTGCCACTGAGATAATGGTACTGCAGGTCAAGAGCTCAAGCAATCCATAGGGATATTTGTTTTTCTAATCCTTTAGTCATATTCTACTCAAAAGCTAATCCTTTTGAGGTGCCCCTAGGTGCTCTTATGGTCTAAATGGGAACAGACTGCTTTGCTTGGTTCCATTGTTACCTTTCAACACTGGCAGCATTGGGACAGTAACATAACTACAGTATATAATGTATTATTATCCTTTTTAATATAGTGCAGAATTTTTACCCAGTGGTTTACAGAATTTGCTCATAATTTCGGAGCCCTGGCACATAACACATATATGTTATAGTCAATTTCAACAGGAGGAGTATGGAGAAAACCCACATAAACACAAGGAGAACATAGTCAAAATCAGTTTTAGAACCCCAGTGATGCAGAGCAGCAGAGCTAACCAAGGAGCTGCCATGCCACCTAAGTTTAATATATAATTAATTTATTTGTTAAACATACACTTATGGGTTTAAAGAAATAGTGCTTTTATAGAGTAGAAAGAAGAAACTCTCACCTTCTTTCCTGTTATATATTTCAGTTATTTCAGAATTGGTGAAATTGTCTGATACATAACCTTGCCTAAATAGTTGGCGTCTTGGGGGAAAGACTGAATTGGAGGCTTAACAGTGTACTGCCTCAGGTATTCATTTTCTATTCAAGCAAATTAGGAAAATACTAGACATGTTTGATCTTTGCATTGTTAATAAACAAAAAAAGCCGAACTCTGTTCATTCCCTGTACTCTATTGCTGTCCAACTTTTGGGGCCCATTCATGAAACCACGAATTTTGTGTGTTTAAAAGCACGATTGGAAAAAGTTCGGAGTAACCACGATAATTTCTGATGTGCGAAAATGTCACGAAAATTCTTACCTTGGTCATATGAAAATATTGTGGCAGCGATCCGAAAATCACAAAAATTTTCGGATCCGAACGATTGTAAACATCGCAAAAACCTTTCTGGCATTGAAACATCAATGTATGATTTTGGAAGCCTTTCATAGGACTCAAGGCACTCTACAGATCAAACCTGGCCAAAAGATAATCATGATACCAAAGCTTGAATGAATTCTGAAATGGTCGTAGTCTTTGTGAAAAATACAACTTTTTGGTGGAAACTACAAAAAAGTTGTGGAATTTTAATGAAAATATTGTGGACATAATGAAAAGTTATATAAATTAGAAAAAATATGATTTTTTTCTGAAAAAAAAAAAAATGTGTGCTTTCATGAATAGGCCCCTTTCTGTATAGTGAGGCTAATATTTTATATACGCAGTGATAGTGGGCCAGATATAGTGCTGTTTAGATGTTTACATCTAATCTAGATATATATTTAATGTCTCTAGCAATGTTGAACTGGGCTTGCGGGACACAGACAAAAAACCCGGTGGGCCCAGCTGACCCAGACAAAATCCCAACCTGCAAGAATTGTTGCTTCCCACTGCCATTGCTCCCCCTCTGCCCTTCCTTCCCTGATCGTAGCAAAGTTTAAGATACCAATGCAGGGGGGGAAGGGGCTGGTGGTGGGTGAGCAGGCGGGCAGGGGCCCCTGAGTGTAGGGGCCCCCGGGGAAGCAGCACCAGTGGGCCTCGCACACCCCAGTCCAGTGCTGGTCTCTAGCAACTATTGTAAGCCAAAGAACAGGGAATTGGGTGTTTATTGAGCATACAGGATTCAATAGTATAACTGGGCTGCTGATTATAGAGAGCTAGAAAGCTTAATTTAGCAAAGTTTTTACAAGAATCTATCCCAGATGATGCAGCAGCTTTCTTAATGCTTTGTCCCTGAAAACAGGTTGAAGAATGCTTGGAGTTGTAGTCACAGTATCGACATGGAAGGCAAAGCCACTTGTTTAACAAATCAGTGTGCAAATTCAATACAATTTATAAAAGTGTCAGAAAAAATAGCTTGCTCACCTGTAATGGCATGGTATATTCCTCCACAGTGGGGGAGTAGGGGGGTCTTTTATTTATACCCTTTTCTTCTTGGTCAGGGGGAAGCAATCTGCCATGCAAATACATAGCAGGAAATGATATAATAATTTTCTTTAAAAAAAAAAAAAGCTGGAAGGCCATACTATAAATACTTAAAGAGGCAGTAGAGCATGCATTTAATGAATAGGGCTTGTGTTGAAAATACTTTTTGCCTATTGTTTTTTTTTGTAACTTATATTTTTTATTTTTTCAAACGGAAAGCAAACAGTACATGTACAGTTTATTCAGGCAGTCTTATGGAAATCAACATAATAAAGGAAGGTGACAGTATGATCAATTGGTGTAGTCATCTATCATAAGTCTGTACATTCCAAATAGGGTGTATGCCTGCCTAGTTGTGCCATCAGATTTGTATTGTACTGCATGTACCAGGTTGTAGAAGGTGAGAGATATAGGAGAAGGGGGGAAATAGGGGAAAAAGGTACAAGGAGGAAACTGGGGTTGATTGGGGTTCGCTGCATCCAAGTGCCCTGTTTTGTTTTATGGTTAGGTCATGTTGGAGAGAAGTTCCCAGGGAGACCAAATTATAATACTGAGGTACTTTGATTTGTATACGGGCCAGTCTGTATTCAAATTGCATGGTGTTATTCATTTTTTATTTTATTTCCAGGATAGAGGGGATGGCATGGGACTTTGCCTATTGTTTTAATAATGAACAAAATTATGGTTTTGTTATTTCTCAAACTAAGCAGTACACAGATAATACCATTGCAAAATAGACAGCTACAAACGACACAGGGTTATTTGAGGAAATAAAATACTGGGAATACACTGGCATATTATATTGTATATAATGCTGGCTTTATTCAATGTTTAGTTCACATTTGCACTCCAGTTGCAAGTTTGTTATTATGTCATTATGGCACAGAGCTTAGACATCTAGCTCCAGTACTGACTGAAATAATTCCAAGTATTTATTTAAGTTAGATACCCCTGAAACAACTTAAACAGCATGAGGGACTGGAACTGCCAATGTTGCTTAATGGAAAACTATCTTGAATAATTGTTACTGCAAAAAGATATAATTATTATTATGTGTATTATGTGATAAATGTATTCAGGGTTTCACTTAAAAATAACATAAAATATTGTCAACCCAGCCTTATACTTGATATGCATATACTGTATGTATATATAAATAAAGAACAAAGAAAAAAAATTCTATACTTACTTTTTCTTTCTTGTGCCTGTCATGTTACAATTAATAACTAGACATCAATATATATCCCATAGACACAGAGCCAAGTTCTTTCCAAGCAGTATGAATAGGAAATTGACAGGAACAGCAGCCAGAAATGCATCTGATACATGCTCTGCTGGCTATCTTTATAAAAAATATCCCATCAGCAGACATGCTATGGTCCCACCCATTGGACACATCTCATTGCAGGTGGTAATTGCACTCATTATAAATTATTGGTAAAGGTCACTCTTCACAAGCCTCAACTATTATATAACACACAGAGCAACTCTTAAGTTACAAAAACAAAGTCAGCCTTTCAGTTCATTTAGAAACCATTTTAATTTAGAACATTAATTTGGAACATTCGGGGTCAGTGGAACATTCATTAGCCTCTCTACTGTCAAAACATGGTGCCAATACCTTCCAAACCTTAATTAACACAGTCCTCTCCTCTACAGACTATGCTACTGTAGCACCTTTGCACTGTGGTCTATTTTCCAATTGGAATGTGTCCACTTGGTCCTCAATTAACACATGTACCACAAGCAACTCTTCTCTCTCAAGGACAAACCTATGCAGTAGGCACAAAGAGGACTGATGGCCTGCTTAACACCTTAGCAACTGATTTCGAGAGAGAGAGAAAACTGTAATATATATATATATATATATATATATATATATATATATAAAGCAAGAAAAAAGAGCTGCACTCACCAGGACTTGGCAAAAATATAATAAGTTTATTTAAGCAAAGAGATCCAACGTTTCGAGCACTAACTGTGCTCTTCCTCAGAGGAAGAGCACAGTTAGTGCTCGAAACGTTGGATCTCTTTGCTTAAATAAACTTGTTATATTTTTGCCAAGTCCTGGTGAGTGCAGCTCTTTTTTCTTGCTTTATATTTTTTAGCCAGCACCCTGGGCATTTGAATTTCAATAGGGCGTGCTCCGTTTGTTCTTGCTATATATATATATATATATATATATATATATATACACATATATATGTTCTACCACGTACAATCTTCAAATATGTCAAACAATTTCTAAAGGATTAGGAGAATGTTGGGAAACATACATACATACATAGTGATCAGTTGCATAACTAGAGGTTACTGGGCCCCACCGCAAATTCAATTTAAGTTGGCCTATTCTATCAAGATATATTGGAATTGCTAATTTATTAGGGTCTTATTTGGCCCCTTACAGTCCAGGAACCCCCTGCAAGCACCCCCTCTGCAAGTGATATTCAATACACCTCTAAATATTCTATGTTGTCATGAAAATATGCCTGATGTTTTGGGAAGTAATTAATTAAACTGGTCTGTTCCGCTTCCCCAAAAAGTTCTCTAAAATGCATTGGAGTGAAATAACATTGTGGTTGAGATGTTTTTGTCAGGCGCGGTCAGTATGGTGTGCCAGGTTTTGTGCAGGCTTCTTGCTCCCTCTGAATGACACTTGCCAGATGGCAACATAATACCTCTGATGTGCCAATTCTGGCACAGGGATGTCACATATGTCAATCTTGCCGCAGGGACATCTGATGCAGCAATCTTGACACAGGGATGTCACTCATACTCGGATTTTAAAAGGATCTTCCTAATAAGACAGCAGCATGAAAGTCCTCTCTGTGGTGCCGTTAGAAGGAAATACTCAGATGTTAACTTGGCACTTCCTAGCAAGGTATAGACATGGCGTTTCCCCTGTAGTTTAATGATTAAATTGCCAGGCCCAGAGTTCAAATCCCGGTTTTGTGCGTCTGGCCAAGGTTGACCATGGCCTGATGCTAAGTAAATCCCAACTGTAGCAAAAGGTTCCCTCTAACAGGGGACTGGCTGGATGAACTACCTTGGGGAAAAGTGAACCCCAAGTGGCAGTAAAAGGGGCTTTCTGTGCAAAAGTTTGAGTCCCAGTTCTACCTTCCTAAACCCTTTTTGGGATACTTAAGCGTTGATTCACTAAAGTGCGTTAAAACGAGCGCTATTTATAGCATGCGGTAAAAATGTTATAGTTTTTTTATTTTTTGCGACTTAACGCGCGATTCACTATAGGATACTTGCGTTAAGACGCGATGTTGCTTGCGTTATATTCCGCACGTGCGTTAATTCCCGTGGCGCGCAATATATTTTGCTGCTTGCTATATTAGCGCACGATTTAACGCATGTAACCATTACATTCGTAAAACTACTTTTCTGCAAATGACCATTTCCCTGAAAACTGGAGGCTACATCACTCTAGGGCCAACACAGACTTGATAAAATCCCACTGCAAAGTCCGTGTTGTGTTGCCAAAAGCTCACAAACCACAATTTTCTATAATTACCGCCTGCCCCAAGTAGGTGTTAATTTTCACACAGACTAATGCAATATTTAGCACATCTATCGCTTCTTATGTGGCAGTAAAAGGGGCTTTCGCACAGAACCATTACATTCGTAAAACTACTTTTCTGCAAACTGGAGGCTACATCACTCTAGGGCCAACACAGACTTGAAAAAATCCCACTGCAAAGTCCATATTGTGTTGCCAAAAGCTCACAAACCACAATTTTCTATAATTACCGCCTGCCCGAAGTAGGTGTTAATTTTTGCACAGACTAATGCAATATATAGCGCGTCTATCGCTTCTTAAGTGGCAGTAACAGGGGCTTTCTGTGCAAAAGTTTGAGTCCCAATTCTACCTTCCCAAACCCCTTTTGGGATACTTAAGCGTTGATTCACTAAATTGAGTTAAAACGAGCGATATTTATAGCATGCGGTAAAAATTTTAGCGCTTTTTATTTTTTGCGACTTAACGCACGATTCACTATAGGATACTTGCGTTAATTAAGACGCGATGTTGCTTGCGTTATTTAAGTCGCGATGAGTGTTTTTCTAGCTTTATTTTCTGCATGTGCATTAATTCCCGCGGCGTGCAATATATTTTGCCGCTTGCTATATTAGCGCACGATTTAACACACGTAACCATTACATTCGTAAAACTACTTTTCTGCAAATGACCATTTCCCTAAAAACTGGAGGCTGCATCACTCTAGGGCCAACACAGACTTGAAAAACTGCCACTGCAAAGTCCATATTGTGTTGCCAAAAGCTCACAAACCACAATTTTCTATAAGTACCACCTGCCCCAAGTAGGTGTTAATTTTCGCACAGACTAATACGATATTTAGCGCGTCTATCGCTTCTTATGTGTTTGTGAATCATGCGTTAGTATTATTTCTATGCGAAAATTAACGCAATGCGTTATTTAACGCATGCGATATGCGTCTTAACGCACGCAATAATACTTTAGCAAATCATGCAGTTTTTTTTGCGTCAATTTTAACGCAAAAAAGCATGCAATAATGCTTATCCCACTTTAGTGAATCAACCCTTTAGTCTTAAGCTGCCCTTCTATGATGGCTCACTGGTTCACTTGTGGTAGTATTTTCTTCACACATTGAGCAACTTACATGATGAAGTGAAAGTCTGACCTCCTCCTTCACCTGCTTGTGTATGGCAACCACAGTGCATTTATAATAACAAGCCATGACAGGCAGAGAGCACCGCTTTAACAATTGCTGAGTTTCCTTGACAGCAGTGACGGGCACACTTTACCGGTTATTTGAATCATATGTTTTAGCACAGGTTTCCTGTTGGCATCGTATCTGCCCATGTGCCATCACCCTATTTTCAAAATTAAATATTAAAATATCTGTTTGTTACCTTTCCAAATCCTTTGTGCAATGCTTACCCTTAAGCTGCCCTTCTAAACTGGGTCATCATTTCCTTTTCAACTGCATTTTATTCATGCTTTATTGATGAGAACTATTGATGAGAGAATCTGTCCCTCTTTGCTTCGATGTAAAATTTGCGAATGTTTAAAAAGATTTGCAAAACGGTAAAAAAATTTCGCCAAAATGCCGCATTATATGTTATTCAGAACTTTCAGGGCCAGGGGTTTTCCGGATAAGGGGTCCATACCTTAAGTCTACTAAAAAATCAATGAGATTATTTTGCCTCCAATTAGGATCAAGTACGAGGTACTGTTTTGTTATTACATATGTTTTGAAATTCTGAATTATTTGTTTAAAATGGAGCGTATGGGAGATTACTTTTCTGTGATTCAGAGGTTTCTGGATACAGGGTTTTTGGATAACAGATCCCATACCTGTACTGAATTATTTTCATACCTTTAGTTAAACGGCTTGACTCATACTTACGTGATTCTAAACATGTCTTACTTTGGAGGGCTTTGCCCGGGAAGCTCCTGATTTGCATTGGGCTACAGTTGATGTTGTAGGGTTATATTCTTGTATCCCTCATGATTAAGGCATTATGGCGGCTGAATATCATCTAAAATTATACAGCAAATATAATGCAGAGACCAAGGATTTCATTTTACATGCACTTAATTATTTATTGACACAAATTTGGTTCTACCTTTTACCTCCAAAAGTGCGGGACCTCAATGGGCGCTAAATTTGCACCCACATATGCCAACCTGTACATGGGATGGTGGGAGGAGACCCGCATTTTTGGAGGAGATAGATGCGATATTAATAAAAATTAGGTTGTATAAAAGGTATGCGGATGACCTTTTATTCATATGGGGCACTAGATATCAGGGCACTAGATATGATTTTGATATATTTGTGGAATTTTTGAACACTAATGATGATAATTTACGTTTCACATTTATATAGTAAAAATAACAAAATGTTGAGCACTGATTTCAGAAAGGAGTCTGCAGGAAATTCAATTCTTCGAGTGGACGCATGTCATCCCAATCACGTTGTTAGGGCTATACCCTTTGGTCAGTTTCAACGCCTCCGTCTAAATTGTAGCACTGATGATGAATTTGTATCTAAGTCTATTGGATTGAGAGATCATTTTATGGCTTGTGGGTATTCCCTTTATCATTTGAAATCTGCCTTCCAGAGAGCCTTTAAGCAGAATAGGACTGATTTATTGAAAGATGTTTCTAAAAATAAAAAGAAAGGCATTGAGATAAAGAAAAGTAGGAACCAAGTTGGTAAACCTGTTTTTGTCACTTCGTATAGTAGGCAATACCGTGAGGTTAAGCGGATAATAAATCACTACCTCCCAGTCTTATATGGTGATAGTGATTTACGGATGGTATTGCCATATGTAAATATGTTGCCAAAACTTTGGGCAACATGTTATCACCAAGTGCGATTCCTGAGGTTAAAAAGGGAACATGGTTGGACACATTGGGCACTTACCGTTGTGGTGCAGCACGATGTGTAACCTGTGAATGTATACAGGTATCTCAGAGCGTGATCAGTAGTAGTACAGGAAGGACCTCTAGGGTTAGGCAATTTATAAACTGTAATTCACATTTTGTGGTTTATGTATTAACATGTCTTAAGTGTGAAGTGCAGTATGTGGGCTGTACCACAAGAAAATTAAAATGTAGAATACGAGAGCATATGAATCAGATTGTCTCCGAGAGTTCAAATACAGTGATCAAGGCATTTTAAGGAATGCAATAGTGGAGACATGGCATGTTTAAAAATACAGGGCGTTGAGAGATTATTTCCATCTAACAGGGGAGGTGATATAACATCCAGGCTCCTTCATAGGGAAGCATATTGGATATTTCATTTAGACACTCGGCAGCCAAAGGGTTTGAATTTAAAATTTGATGTAATGTGCTGTGTTTGACCAATAGGTGGCGCTGTTAGGCTCAGTTTGGCTACATTCCCAAAAGTTTTTTATGGCTAATGTTAATTGTATACATTTTGCAACATTGTATTTATTTATTATACTTGCATACATTTTGTTTAAAAAGTAGCAATAGATGCATTCCAGTTGGAAATTGTTGGGTCTCACTTCATATTTGTAAAACCAATGTTTTTAGGAGATCATGAAAACATTTCTAAGGGGTTAATAATTAGCATATGCATTGATTGGAATTTTGATGTAATTTCCCCTTTTGCATTTGAAATAGCTGTTGTGTGCATTTGAAATTTGTGCCTATGACTACGTATCTTTTGTATACGAAACGCGTCAGGACCTTTTTGTTTTAAAGATCTCTACAATAAAGACAAGTTTTTAGCGGACCAAGGAGTGCGTGCCAAGATAGCCTGTGGATTATATACACTGAGGCTTGTATACATATATTCCCCCTCCTGATACCAAAAAAACTGAGCCACTTAGTATTATTTTTAGGATTGAATTATTTTCATACCATAATTTCTTAAATTTTTCTGAACTCGTCCTGCCTCAGATGATATAAATTTCAGTGCGTGTCTGGCATTTAAAAAATACACAACTTCATAAATAGCCTGGTCAGCTTTGTAACAAGCTATGGATTATTTTGGTGACTAGGTGAATTACAATGCATTTAGGAGTCATGCAGAAGGGCAACAATGGAGTTTTATAAACTCATTTTTAATTTACACCACTTTTTACAACCTTTTGGAGTAAAATATTTTACAAACCTTTATAAACACAGCTCAGTGTATGAAGCAAGTGAGTCATCAGTTGACAATAACCAAAGCCAATACAAGCAGCTGAAAACAAGAGAAAAAGGCCAACTCTAGAGCAGGCAGTGAAGATTTAGAATCAGGGAAAGCCAATTATAAAGATCCAAACAAAAGGTTACAGAATGGCAACAGAAGGAAAAACATTCTCCAAAGAACACAAAGGCCTTGCAAGCAGAACAATGAGTTGACAGCAACAGCAACCAGAGGTTATACCAGTACATCAAAACATAACACTCTTCTCAGTAAGTAAATAAATAGCTGCAGCCCATTGTGCAACACAGTCTGCATCCATAACAGCAAGAAATACTTAAAGCACCTAAGGAGGCACACATTCTCAAATGCCTAACTGTGAAAACTGGACAATGGATTACCACCAGAAAAATACCTGATTATACCATAGGGGTATTTTGCAAAGACCCCAGAACATCTGTAGTTGTATATAGTATCATTATATAGTAGTAAAGTATATTATCTACCAGTATTTACTCTTGGAAGGGTTAGTAAGAATTTAACAATATATCTTTGTTCGTCTGTGGTTTAAAGGGATACAGACACATATTTTTAATGTATGCAGTGCCACCCCCAGGATTCAATATCTTGATGATGGCAGATTATTTTGTCCTAGATTATAAAAATTAAACAGATTAAATTGCATTAATTGTGCTTCAGGCTGCTAGCCTGCTCACATAGACAAGAATGGGCAGGTGCCAAACTTCTAGTGCTTTACAGTGCCTGGGACTTGCAACTTCTGGCTGTTGCAACCCACAAAGTCTAGCAATGAGAACCTATCATGTGTCATTCACTGGCTATCGGGCCCTGGAAAATGCAGGTCACTGCATAAAAGAAGAATGTGTACTAATGGATTGGACATCATTCTAATATTTAACAAGGGACTCAGGTCTCAATTTGGCAATCGTGGCTTGTAAGTTTCAAATCTTAAGTAGATAAGCTATACAACGGTTTGTTATGTGATCACATTTTATTACATCCCAACAAATGGCATAAGTATATCAGCATGCGTTTGTAAAGGGGAAATCTTGTCAATTGATTTTATTCACTTTTTATCATACAGTAATTATATTACAGGTATGGGATCCCTTATCTGGAAACAACCTTATTGGGTTTAAATGATTTTTTAGTAGACTTAAGGCATGGAGAGCCAAATAATGGAAAGATCCCTTATCTGGAAAGCCCCGGGTCCCGAGCATTCTGGATAACAGGTCCTATACCTGTACTATAGTAATAATAATAATAGTATTAGCTTGGGTAGTGGGGGTGTAGTAAATGTGATCTACTTAGATTTTGAAGGCTACATAAATGTTTCCTTTCTTACTAGGGAGAGTTGGTTTTGGCAAGTTGCATTTACAACTTTCCATTAATAATGAATATACTGTATGCTGGAAAGTTGCTTAGAATTACCTTTACTTTTAGTATATAAAAGCCAAACATTTCTGGGGGAGAGGTGGGTACAGAAAGCAATTTATTTGTGTTTGCCGATAATTAAAAATTATGCAGAACCATTGAATCCATCCATTAAGTTTTATTCTTGCTGGGGGATCTGCAAAAACCTGCAGCTAAGCGGCAAATTAGAATCAGTGTTGATAAATGTATTTTTATACATCTGGGATATAAAATATGCAAGTCAGTTAAGTTATTAGGTATAAAAGAAGAAAATTCCTAATGGAGAAGGGCCTGGGGTATCTGTGGATAATACACATAGAAGCAGCAAGCAATGCAAGTCAGCAACAGGAAGGGCCAGCAAGATTTTGTTAAAAGGGTTAATTGGCCTTCAAATTATTTTTTAGTAAGTTATAGCATATCTTATTCTTAGCAACTTTTAACTTGGTTTTCATTCTTTATTTATAGTTTTTTTTTCTTTTTCTTCTGCTTCTTTGCAGATTTCAAATAAGGGTCACTGATCCTGGCAGCCAAATAGCTATTGCTCTGTAAGGCTACAGTTTTATTGTACCTTTTTATTTCTTAGCTTTCTATTCAGGCTATTTACATTCAATCCACTGCCTGGTTGCTAGGGTAAATTGGACCCTTGTAATCAAATACCAGTTGAAATTTCAAGCTAAATAATTCAAATACGACAAAAACTAGAAAAAGAAGACCAATTGCAAATTGTCTCTGAATATCCTCTGTCCAAATCATACTAAAAATCAATTTAAAGGTAAAGTGCCCCTATTAAAAAGGGGTATATAGTGACCAGAGGGGCAGCTAATTCTTCCTCTTTACAAAGCATTTCTAAGGCATATTTTAAATATGCCATTAGACACTAAGATAAACCCAGTTTTAAATGTCAGCACATACTTGGATGCTATGGAATGAAATATGAACATTAGATATCAGCAGGTACCAGGATTCCAGGTAGGGATGTAGCGAACCTCAAAAAAAAGTTCGTGAACGCGTTCACGAACTTACGCCAAAAAGTGCGAATATTCGCGAACTTTGCGAACCCCATAGATTTCAATGGGAAGGCGAACTTTAAAACCTAGAAAAGCCATTTCTGGCCAGAAAACTGATTTTAAAGTTGTTTAAAGGGTGCCACGACCTGGACAGTGGCCTGCAGGAGGGGGATCAAGGGCAAACATTTCTCTGAAAAATACTTTGTTGACACAGCGTTGCATAAAACTGCAAAGGCAGCTGGCAGACCTAGCGGAAATACGCTGCGTTTTTTGCTATTTCGCGCTACTAGCAACATGGAAACGGGATTTGCTGAAAAACGCCATGTGCGGCGTTTTTAGGCCAAAAAAAAACGCAGCGGAAAAACGCCACGCGAACCCAAATTGCGAACATACGCGAAAAGTTCGCGAACTTGCGAACACCCGATGTTTGCGCAAATTAGTTCGCCGGCGAACAGTTCGCTACATCTCTAATTCCAGGGACTGGAAGGTGAATATTAAAGGGTCTAAACAGAAAAGTAGGTAATTATAAGGAAAATAATACAATTATAGCAACACAGGGTGAAAGTTTTTTGGCTGCCCGGATCGGCGACTCTATCGGTTATTCTCTGTGTGCTGTGTGCTAGGTGCTAGTAATATTAAATAGCACAGCAGCGCCATCTAGCCACAGGAAAAAGTTACAGCTTTGAATAGCCAAATAACTGTATAATTGTAACACTTGTAAAGCATACATATTTAATTACATTGAATCAATAGGGAATAAGATGAATAACTCCCTTGTTTAAAGACGGACAATTAAATATATTTATATGTCAGATGCACAGATTTTGATTCAACCTACACTATGAATTTTGATACTATGAAGGCTCTTCTTGCAACATCACACCCTTCTCTTCTCCATGACAACTGCATGACAGCTCATTGAGTAGTTAATCTCAGCCTCTTCTAAAACAAAATTTCTGCAAAGCAATTCAAAGTGAGCATTTATCAGATGAATGAATAGATGCCCTCTCATTAAAAGTACATGAACAGCATGACATTTTTTTATTTGAACCTATACTAAATACGTTATATTCCCAAGGCACATGCCAGTGCCTTTAAACAAATAAACATGGCATGATGAACTGCACAATAATTAGAGTGCAATTAATTGCAGCTCATCAACTGAACCTGAAAATGAAAACTACAGAAGGGATGCAGAGACTACATCAATTTTCTGCAGTATGTGTAGCTAGCACACATCACCTGCTGGGACAAACACTGTTGTACATGTGTGCTGCGTTTCTTATACGAAGCCAATGAGATGGAACCATGCTGTGTAATTAATTCACTAAATCTGCACACTGGTGGGTGGGTGAATCTACGGATGAATAGCAAACAAAAAGATTTTTTCCAATAATTTTGAAAGAAAGTTTTTGCTTAGAATCACCCTGCTTTCTGTATGTGGAGGTACAAGTCACCAGAAGTGACATCAGGCTATAGCACATGGATTTGAGGGTTCTGCTTCATGTAAGACAAGCATCTCCTTAGATCTAGAAGTCTGGGAACCTGATAGGAGACTATGCAATCTAGGGCATTCTGGAGAGTTATGGTGCATATTTGGACTCAACAAAAGGGAATAATGGTGCACATAGGACACGTAATTGCAAAGAAAACTCAGGTGACATATCAGGCCTTTGAAAAACAAAAGGCAGAGCACAGGCAAAAGTTTGTTAACCTGCACCTACTGCTAAAGAATGGCACACAAAACAGTATATGTTTGTGGGTCGGACAATATCAGGATTTCTGCGAAATCCCATTGGGGAACAGTTCTGTGTTGGATATTGCATGTTATACATTTTTGTATTGACTCCCGATTTTAATGCTGCAACTGCTGTAAAGGAATGGCAGAAAAAGCAAATACTAGAAAATTAATATTTCTATGAATGAGTATTTCCACATTTAGAATACACTCATGTGGCGGTTTAGGAAACCAATGGCATTCTCTTTCCATGATTTAGAGTTACAAATTTGTATTTCCTTAAATGTGTTGGTCATAAGTCGACACTGATTAATAGTTAAACTGTATGCTTTTTTTCTATTCTAGATATTAGCCAGTTATTAGCATTTGGACTGGGGAGCTGAAACTAAAGCATATGGTACTAAGACAATTTATACAACAGATACAGGAAATGTGTTTAGGAAATGTGATACAGGAAACTGTTTAACATGCAAAAGGTAGTTTAACTTAAAAATAACTTAAATATGATGTAGATATGCTTATGAAAGTCCTTCTACAACACACTGAAAGTTAATATCAAGGTGAACATCCCCTTTAAAACACTGCCTGAAAGACTTGCTAATCTAAGCCTGCAGTGGTATGTGTAGAAGACTAACACATACTCGCATGCACATCAGCTGTTGCAAGTTGCTTGAGCAATTAAAACAGTGGCCCTGTGTGAATGCCATTGTTGGCATGGATGTTGTATTTTTAGAACAAATACTATAAGCACAACTAGTATGGTATTTTAACCTTTTTTAACTCCAAGTCAAGACATGGCTGCTGTTATTAGGCAATGGAAGAGGCACATAAATGTTTGCCCCCTGCCCCTTTAATTTCAGCCACATATTAAATCCACAGCCTGCATGGTTAATTAGCAATCAATTTAGATGCACGCTGCAGACTGAACTCTTATGTGCAGACACACAGCATTCATCTAAATGAAATAGTAACTAGGCATGCAGGCTGTAGATTTAATATATGGCCGTTATGAAAGGGGTAAGATGGAAATTCTAGGCAGCGTTTCAGAGCTGTCAACCAACACCATCAAGAGGAAAATAACAACCCAGTCCTGTTTTTTGGGCCTGAATTCCTCTTCACAATAAATAACATAAAATAAGATCCCAAAAAGGCCTGGAGTGGATCATTATCTCGCTCACGATGTGTGGTTGGTTGACAGCTCTAGTGTTTATGCTGCTCAGATGGTACCATTTGCATTCTTGTCTATGGAAATACAAATAGTGTCTTTACTATCAGGCATACAAAAATTGGTAATGCACCTGTCAGTAACTACCTTGATCCTAAATGTCCTATGATAATTACCAGTAAGACCTAAAATCAATAACTTGAAACTGGGTCAGGAGAACAGTTTGTCCTTTTGATTAAGGAGAAGGGCACACAAGTCATTTTGATCACACACAAGGGCTCGTACTCACAAGCATTTCTTTCTGTGCTCCCCTGCAGTGGAGTTCTCCCGCATTCCACTGCAGGGAAGCATACGTGGCTGTACTAACACAGGCTCATATTAGCACATTAGCGTTTGGCGCTTACATGCCCCTGTGTGAGCACAGCCATATACAAAAGAATGGAGTGCAATTGAATACCACTGCAGGGGAGTGTAGATAAAAATGCTTGGCACTGTAATCCCTAATAGCAGAAATTTAAATGCATTGAACCCTACAATATTACAGCAGCCACAGCTGAGAAGACAAATTACACTAGAATATCTTGCACTGCTTGTAGTTAGTGGGCTGTCACAGATGAGATGATAAAAATGTCCCTTATCAGGAAGCCCCCAGGTCCTAAGCATTCTGGATAATGTAACCTATACTTGTACTTTAACTTAACTCAAAATTAAAGCCACTGAGAACCATTACTACCAATGGTACATGACGTCATCTCATTATCTAAACTACTGAGATTACTGTGCAGTTTATGCTACATTCAAACTTCAGAAGGGCAGCTTTTTCTTAAAAAAGAAAAAAAAAATCTGGCAAATTTGTATTGTGCATTATTGCTTTAAAAATCTATGTCTTTGGTCGCTAGACTACAATTCATGATTGAAAACTCTCAAAGTAACTCCACAGCATTCACACCTCTGTGAGTTTCAGATGTCACCTCTCTGAAGAGTTACAAAGTGCCATTGTGATTGGATTAGTGGAAGAGTATATATGCTGAGGACTTCCCATACCAGTCAGTTGAACTGAAGAAGCTGCTCGGATGAGTAGTGAAACGTCTTCAATGATTACTAAACAAGTCCAGTTGCTTTAAATTTATTTATACTAGATAAGGGAAAAATATGTTGATTCAGAATTTCATGGTGTCAACAAATCCCAAAAAAGTTGGGACAAGTAGCAATAAGAGGCTAGAAAAAGTAAATTTGAGCATAACGAAGAGCTGGAAGACCAAATAACACTAATTAGGTCAATTGGCAACATGATTGGGTATAAAAAGAGCTTCTCAGAGTGGCAGTTTCTCTCAGAAGCCAAGATGGGTAGAGGATCACCAATTCCCACAATGTTGCGCAGAAAGATAGTGGAGCAATATCAGAAAGGTGTTACCCAGCGAAAAATTGCAAAGATTTTGCATCTATCATCATCAACTGTGCATAACATCATCCGAAGATTCAGAGAATCTGGAACAATCTCTGTGCGTAAGGGTCAAGGCCGTAAAACCATACTGGATGCCCGTGATCTCCGGGCCCTTAAACGACACTGCACCACAAACAGGAATGCTACTGTAAAGGAAATCACAGAATGGGCTCAGGAATATTTCCAGAAACCATTGTCAGTGAACACAATCCACCGTGCCATCCGCCGTTGCCAGCTGAAACTCTACAGTGCAAAGAAGAAGCCATTTCTAAGCAAGATCCACAAGCTTGGGCATTTTCACTGGGCCAGGGATCATTTAAAATGGAGTGTGGCAAAATGGAAGACTGTTCTGTGGTCAGACGAGTCACGATTCGAAGTTCTTTTTGGAAATGTGGGACGCCATGTCATCCGGACCAAAGAGGACAAGGACAACCCAAGTTGTTATCAACGCTCAGTTCAGAAGCGTGCATCTCTGATGGTATGGGGTTGCATGAGTGCGTGTGGCATGGGCAGCTTGCATGTCTGGAAAGGCAGCATCAATGCAGAAAAATATATTCAGGTTCTAGAACAACATATGCTCCCATCCAGACATCATCTCTTTCAGGGAAGACCCTGCATTTTTCAACAAGATAATGCCAGACCACATTCTGCATCAATCACAACATCATGGCTGTGTAGGAGAAGGATCCAGGTACTGAAATGGCCAGTCTGCAGTCCAGATCTTTCACCTATAGAGAACATTTGGCGCATCATAAAGAGGAAGGTGCGACAAAGAAGGCCCAAGACGATTGAAAAGTTAGAGGCCTGTATTAGAAAAGAATGGGAGAGCATTCCTATTCCTAAACTTGAGAAACTGGTCTCCTCGGTCCCCAGACGTCTGTTGAGTGTTGTAAGAAGGGGAGATGCCACACAGTGGTGAAAATGGCCTTGTCCCAACTTTTTGGGGATTTGTTGACACCATGAAATTCTGAATCAACATATTTTTCCCTTAAAATGGTACATTTTCTCAGTTTAAACTTTTGTTCCGTGATTTATGTTCTATTCTGAATAAAATATTAGCAGTTGGCACCTCCACATCATTGCATTCAGTTTTTATTCACAATTTGTTTAGTGTCCCAACTTTTTTGGAATTCAGGTTGTATCTGAACTATTATTAAAGTAATCAACCCAGGCATACACTTTTAGGGCAATGACAGATGAGGAGATTAGTCAACCCCGAAACAAATATCCTCCACTGTGGGTAATTTCCTCCAAATGACTTTCCACCTTCGCTTTGGCTTTCCAAAGTCACCCGAAATTTCCTTGTAAGGCAACTTCAGGAAGTCAAAGATGCATAGGTTTTTCCACTGCCATTACATTATTTACATTAAAAGGCCGCTATAGAGGAGATTTGTGGGCGACTTACCTCCTTATTAAGACAGCGATCCCCAGCCTTTTTGGAGGAAAAGCCCTTCGCATTGCTTCTTTTTCCCAAAGTCACACGAAGATGCCTGCAAGAGCAAACATCGTGAGACTTCGGAATATCAAAGCGATGTAAAGGGCTTTTCACCGGCAACTCCTATCATTGCTGCCATTTTGGAGAGGTTAGTCACCTGCGATAGCAAACGTCTATTGGGGGGCGACAGAACCGCTACGTCGGGTATCAACTTTAAGTTCCACTTGATTGGCAAGATCAGCAAACAAGCACATATAAAACTGATTCGCCCACGGCGTGCCAAATCTAATTGGTCGTCCCCTGTGTGAGCAATCAGATTATAATAGGGAACTAAGGAGACATGTCCAAAGAGAGCGACATTAACACATCATCAGGATTTTCAATCCTGCCTTATCTTAGTGGTGTAGGCCGCCAGCAGTGCAGCTGCTGGGACAAAGTCGTCAGCTTTTATTTGGCCTGAGTACGATGAATGTTTATCTATGATTAACTGCAAGAGGTAAACCTACATCATATAATTTTTAGAATGCTCCACCACCTAAGTAGTTTTTTTTTTGTTTAGTTACAGAGTTTATTCAAAAGCATTATGTCCACACTGAAGCCATACCCTGCAATGATGTGAATTCCATAATTAACTTAACATAAGGCACGTGTTAGTGTAACAACTGTTTAATATATAAAGGTTATATAAACTATACATGTTTTGATTTTTAATTTAACAAAAATGCAACATATATATATATATATATATATAGATATATATATATATATATATATATATAGATATATATATAGATATATATATATATATATATATAGATATATATATATATATAATATATAGATATATAATATATAACATTTTAGCAAGCATTTAAATACACCTACACTGGCTGGCTGCCAGAGATTCCTCCACTGAAAGGGTTGGGTAACTGGATAACGTCCATTTAAAATACCTGTGTGTGTCAAAGAGAGTATAGCATTGTGCATCTGTTGGTACAAAACAGTCTTTCTTTCAGAAGACTCTCTGAGCTTCCCCAAAGATGCAGAGTCCATGATCTGTGCTGATACAGCCAGGTGGGCTTGACTTTGTATATAAGATTGAGGTTTGTTCTATGGAAACGGGTCAGAGTATAAGCCTTTGATTAATAATTTTTCTGTTAATTTCAGCCAGAGCAACTGAAAACACAAAAGCTTTTTCATCTGACAGATTGGCATACATATCAACTTCTTTTTCTTGCTTTTCTAAAAAAAGAGAGAAGAAACAGTAAAATATTAGGCACTGTATAGGATATGTTACAAACAAAAGAAATGTTAATATCATTCATCATTAAAAGAACATGGCAATTGTCATTATTGCAGTGAAGAAAACAAGATACAGGAAGCACAATTAAAAATGATTCAGTTTAGTTGTACAACACAGTACTGAGTATGCAGTACAGTTTTGGGCTCCAGTCAGGTATTTATGAATATTAATGAACTGGAGAGAATGCAGATAAATGCAACTAGACTGGTAAAAGAGATGGAGGATTTTTGCTTTGAGAATAGGTTGCCACGGTTTGTGTTGTTATCCCTGAAGTAAAGGCATTTATTTGCAAGGGGACCTGATTACTCTTAACATATACAAGATGCCACCCCTTTAGGCTTGAGGAAATGAACTTTTTTTATTTGTGACAGCGTAGGTGGTTCTTCATGGTGAGGGTAGTGAGGCTGTGAAATGCCCTGGTAAGTGATGTTGTGATGGGAAATTCTATTAATGCCGTAATGAGTGGCTTGGATGATTTCTTTAAGAAAGATAATATCCAAGGCTGCAGTTTATTTATATTGCTATGGTTTGTTTAATGATTGTGCTTCTGTTGTCTGGTTTTCCCTTGTGTTTTGTACGGACTATTGCAGTAGTGCTTTACTATGGAAATATTTCACCACCCATCCTTTTTTAAACAGCAAAATCTTTCATGCAGTATGAGACTGCAGCAGAATTACCCTGAAAGTTCAGTGTGTTTGAACTCACCTTAAACTTGCATCAATTGATGCCAAAAATACTGTACTTGTGCCAATGTTACAAGATACATCCAAATACATGAAATATGCACAGTTTATTTAAAATTGTCATGTGTGATTACATAACCATTTCTTCAGGGGATAATATAGAATGGTAAGGCTCATATTGTACTTTGGTCTACTCCATTGTTTACTACATAGATACATTATTTGAATTTCCTTAATTATATTAAAAAACATAATATGCCATTTTATCCTTAATGTAGACATATACCCACCAATGTAACACTGTTGGCGAGTGCTCTTCTGAACACTTTGAAATTTACTTTTTTATTCCATTTTATTTCATAAAGATCTCTCCTTAGCCAACTTTAAACATTGTACCAACTGTTAAGAAATTATCTTTTACCTTTCTCTTCTTCTTGCTTTTTGGTTGTTGCTGTTTTTGGTCGGCCTCTTCCCCGTCTTGAAGCTTCAGACTGGCTGTTGGATCGGGATCTTTTTCTGTTCTCCAAATCTCTGTTTACAGTAGTGTGTATTCTCTCTCTTTTGATGCGCTCAGTTCGGCGTCTTTTTGGATCTGATCGATTTTCTGCATAGAAAAGGGATAAATAGGACACATGAGGTTTAAAGCAAAAATCACCTGTGACCAAGTGTGTCATTGGAGACTGCTGTACTCAAAGGACTAAATGGGAAATTAAAGTAGCATAGTTTCAGCAAAACACACTCCTTTATTAGTAGCTTAATTTTCTGTGTCTGAAAGTAGGATTTCACCACCTGGCCCATGCTGTGCCTTGCCATCCATGTATTCAACTGAATACATAACAGTATGCCGGTGGACCAATTAATTTTATTAGAAGACTTTTACTATTTATTCATTCACAGACATACATTTCAATGCCAATTTCCAATTTCAGATTATATTTTATTTTGTAAATTTTACTGGAAGAAATTTTAAAAGAGGTATGTAATAAATATATATTCTCTGTATGATATGATAAAAACATCCCACCTAAATAAATGGTATAAACATTGTTTGGACATCTACAAAGCAGTGGTTACCTGATGTAGGGGGCAATCTCTGTGACTGTTTTGCATGCAGAAGTTTACGGCTTATAAATATATATCCACAAGGGCAGGATTTGCAGGCAACGGGAACCTAAAAAGTAAAAGTACATTTAGCACAAGGCATAGCAAATTGAAGAATTAAAAAATGTCTATTTATTTTCATATTTATTTTTTCCAAAGTTTGTGTTACTGTATTAATTGCTTTTGCGATTACCTATTACAAAAAGCCCAGAGAATATATGGCAATGGTGGACAAGCGGTGTGCCCAGTAGAAGGAAGGGGGTTATTGGACACATTTATGATATTATAGATATTCCACTGTACTAATTACAGTTTTGCTGGTAAACCTAATGGCCTTTTAACATTTTACATAAAAATAACAAGCCATAAACAACCTGGATGTACAGGCTGGCCCAAACATGTGTTTTACAGACTCCTGACTTTATTGACTGTTTTAATACACAGTACAAAGTACAATATGCAGCATAATAGTCATAACTCTCTTTGCAATCAGTTTTTAAATTGAAGGCCCTTCTCCACTGAGATGTCAGCCTATATGAGAAAGGCACAGCACAACCCATTACCTGTAAACTTGGCCATTAGAATACCCCACAATGTCTTGAAAGTCATTGTGTTTTAGAGGCAAATAGAAGTGCTGGAAGTTTATGTAATTTAGAATGTGACACTTAAGTGTGACATAATGCATGTAACCAAGCAGTCTGGCTCACTTTGACTATTTTTATCTCCCATCCCTGTTTCATAAAATAAAGTCTGCTTTAGTAGGATGAAAATTTATCATACCATAGGGCTATATACTGTGTGATCCAAGATCACTGATGATTGTTGAACTGAGGAAGCCATATAAGCGATGAAATGTTTACAACATTACTCAGCAAATCCAGTTGCTTTAGAGTTACCAGCTTAAGGTTTTGCAAGTTAGGGTTGGGTGCAGCTTGAGGTTTTGCGGGTTAGGGTCTGATGCAGCTTGAGGTCTTGAGCGTTAGCGTCGGGTGCGGATTGAGTTTTTTCTTACACAAACACAGACAAATGCACAGAAAGCCATGTCATTGGACTAGCCACTTTCAATGAAGCTTACAGCTGCCAGCTTAGCAGCCTATCAATAACTTTTAGATGGCTAAAAACAGAAAATGAAAGTAAATTGCAGTAATTCCTCTTAAAGTGGATCTGTCACCCAGACATAAAAAGCTGTATAATAAAAGTCCTTTTCAAATTAAACATGAAACCCAAATTCATTTTTATATTAACACATCCAAACCCATTATAAAGGCATTTAAAAATCCCAGCTGTCAATCATATATTGCTTGCCCCGCCTCTATGCCTTAGGCATAGAGGCGGGGCAGACAATAACTTTAGCTTTCCATTCAGCACTACCTAGATATCACTGCATATCTCACTTTTCCCCTCCCTCCTCATCATCTAATTGTGTAGCCAGTGCATGGACATGGGTATCAGGTCCCCCATTCTGGCACAGAAACAAGATTTTGGCATGATACAAAGTTTGCCTTCATAACAGTGTCCACAAAATGGTGCCTGCCTGTTTGCTTTGATTGAGTAATTCCACGACGGAATGAAACAAGATTTATATTATTTATATAGAGTAAGTGAACTTTATTTTGCTCAACTAACAATATAGAAAATAATTTGGAGCTATTTCTTAGGGTGACAGGTCCCCTTTAAGAATACTCAGAACAAGTGTTGCTTTCTATTTGACTTTACATCCTCTTAAAAAATGCAGGAGGATTTTTACTTAGACTTGATCAATTTGGGGGCTAGGAGTGACTATTGTAACTGTACAGTATATACACATGCATCAACATTCTAATTCTTATTTGAACCAACCCATCTGATGTTAACGTGATACAATTACAGAGATCAGAAAATGATTATTCTATTAAGGCTGATGCCACACGTGGTGTTTTTACGCTGCGTATTTTTTAATTCTCTCGGCAGCTGAAAAACGCACGATATCATCATCCATAGAAATAACCTGAAAAGACTCGAAGGAAACCACACAATGCGTAAATACGCTAGAAAACACCTTACCACGGATTTTTCAAGCGTTTGCCGAAATACGCCGTTATTTGCACAGCAACCTATTCCTATGTATACACAAAGGCAGATGCCAGACCTAGCGGAAATACGCAGCGTTTTTTACTATTTCACACTATTAGCACCATGGGAAATGGGATTTGCTACGTCACCAGTACTAGGCTGAAAAATGACAGTCAGGGACTGTGTGGCTTGTGCAGCGTTTTTAGGCTGAGAAAATACGCACAGTAAAAACGCCACGTATGGCATCAGCCTAAGACCATCTAAATTAAGAGTTAACGAGATCAGCAACTATTTGTCATAGTTGCAAGCAGCAGCACCATGCATGCTTCCTTTGTTTATCCCATTAAGTTGAGCAGAGCCTACTTTTCCTCTTGTATCACTCAATATTCGTATGTAATCTGTACGTTTAATGTATACACACATATTGCACAGCACTGAAGAGTACTACCAGGAAATACTTTTTTCCACTAAAGCACAAATGGAACTACACAAGACAAATATTTGTTTGACTACACTATTGATTTGTTTAACAACTTTCATTGCATGCAGTGTTTTCATAATAGCTGCTGATTAAAAGAGACCAGTTTTAATTGTCATAGTAAATAGATAGCATTGTGAAAGTAAAACAGGTTTCCAAGCATTTAGTCTTTTGACGTCAATAACTGACCAGGGAGTAGATGTTTTCCATCTGTTCCTTTGCTCATGACTTTTGGGAAGGCTTTATATAGGCTTCAAAAGCAATCCCAATTTGTTATTAAAGAATTAGGAATCAAATTCTACCTATACAACAACATTAAGTTTAATAATTTATAGTTAAAGTAAAAAAATTAAACACACACTGGTTTGTCAGGCATTAAAATAAACTTTGGGGTACCCAAGGGGGAACCAAAGTAGTGGAAGGGGCGCACTACCTGAAGGCCACATAGGTTTTGTTTTGGTGGAACTATAGGTCAGAGCCTGTTAGGACAATCTCTAACCCGGTTATAAGCTAAGGGGGGAAGGGTGCAGAAGGGCTATGAAACCAAAAGGTCTAAAAACCTCTTCCTTAGATAAAGTACTGCATGTTCTTGCATTTACCTGTTAAACCTGGTTGGCAAGTACATTAAACAATGCAAGTTAACACTGTAAAAACAACCAGCTTCAGTAAAATAGGTCCAGAACATGAAGAACTCATATTTAACTGCTACTGTAAGACTAAACTCCACAGGAGATTTTGATCAGATTTTGTGGGTCAGATTTTATCTGATCTTGTCATGCAACAGCACACAACACCATGCAACACCACATAACAGCATGAGATTTTGTAGGATCCTATAATCTGATCACCACAACTATTATGGTGGGCATACAAGGTGCGATCTGCTTGTTTGGCAAGGTCACCAAACAAGTGGATCAACTCCCTACGGTGGGCAATATCAGGCTTCTTTCATCGTTTGGCCCTAGGGCTAAACAATCAAATTAAAATGGTGGGTATATGGTCAGTTGAATCGAGGACTGCATAAATGAGCCAAGATCCGTCAGGAAAACAAACCTGCCCGGTTGAGATCTTGCCAATTTTAGGACAGATATCAGTCGGGTAGGTCTGAGGGTGTTTCCCAGGCAGATAAGCTGCCAAATCGGTCTGAAGGACCCAAATCAGCAGCTAAAATCTGCCCATGTATGGCCACCTAAATTTAAAGGATATGTAAACCCTTTAGTTTCTTACCATGTATAAAGATAGGGCACATCTCCCTCATCAAAACAGCATCATTTGTACTGCCTATATCCCCTCCGTTCACCATTCTAAACCAAATAGCAGCTATCACCCGCGGGCATTTCGCCTCTGACACATAAACATGTTTCTCCAGCAGAGTGCACAGTTAAGAGTTTCTATGGAAAGCAGCAAAGCCATCTCTTCACTGTCTGCTACACTGGAGGGCATGTTTAGTAACCCGAGTTGAGAAGAACTGAGCATGCTCACAGGCCCGGATTAGTAGCGAGGCTACAAACTTAGGGGCGGCAGGCCGCACCGCCACAACGACATAAAATTTTGCTCCCATACGGAGCAATGCGCAGAATGGGGGCGGCCTTGGGGCGAAATCCAGTCGAAATCCGGTGCTGCATGCTCAGTAAGCCAAGACCCAAAGTCAATTGATTAAGGGGATGCTGCAACCTATTGAACTTTTTGTGGGGATTTACATCTCCTTTAATGTTGCAACAGATTAAGTCGGATGTTTTTATTTGTACCTACATTTGTCAGTCAATGTATTTTAACCCTTTTACTGCCAGCCATTTTGGTCAAAGCGGAACTTGTATTGCCAGACAGTTTTTGAACATTTTGCACTGTTTCACTTTAGGGGCCTTTCCTCGGGGGGACTTTTAGTTTACCAAGGAAAACAATATATCGTTTTTTTCAGAACAACCTAAGCTTTCAAAATATGGTAGAATTTTTGTGTAATTCCAATTCTGTAACAAGATATAGGCTTCTAAATGTCTAAAAATGCAAAAAAAATCAAATTTTCCATAATATAATCACACATACTAGAAACAAAAATTATTTTATGCACGAATATACAACTGATTTGGAAAGTCCCATGTCTCCTGAACGTGCCAATACCAAATATATATAGTTTTATGGAGATTTCTCACTTGTATAGGTCAAAAACTCCCAGCAGTACACTACCAAATTCCCAAAGCACTGCTCCAAAAAAACTGCATACTTTGGATTTCAAGGCCAAAATTCCACTAACAGAAGGTTTATCCCAGAAAATTGTACATTTTTGGAAAGAACAGATTCTGGGGAATACAGAATAGGCACAACTGTCTGTCTACTCCAAACTATCAAGTCGCAATGCTTTCCTAAAGTTATTGGTTTTTATCAAAATTTGTGATTTTTTTTAAAAATCGCTTCAAAGCTTCTAGTCTATAGTATCTTATCTCCTACAGGTCATAAAGTAACCAAATAAAACACCCTAAATATGAATGCCTGGGGTCCACTGAACAGTTTGATGCCCAATATGTATAGGTTTACCTAAGTATGTGGCATGTAGGGGCCCCAATGTGAACATACCCCATATGAACTGTCATTTCTGTCATTTCAGCTCCTGCAAAATCAACACATTTACATCATTATATGTGAGATAAAGCTACAAAAAAGTACGCTCACCCCAGAAAGCCATTTATTTTTGGAAAGTACACATTCCCCCGAATCTAAAATGGGTACCCATGTCTTTCTACTCCAAAGTACCAAGCCGCACAGCTTTTCTAAAGTTAGCAATTTTGATGACATTTCCAAAAATCCCCTCAAAGTTTCCATTTTGAAGCATCTTATCTCCCACATAGCATTAGGTACCAAGATAAAACACCCTGAATTTGAACGCCAGGGGTCCACTGAACAGTTTGATGCCCAATATGTATAGGTTTACCTAAGTATGTGGCATGTAGGGGCCCCAATGTGAACATACCCCCATATATACTGTCATTTCTGTCATTTCAGCTCCTGCAAAATCAACACATTTACATCATTATATGTGGGATAAAGCTACAAAAAAGTACGCTCACCCCAGAAAGTCATATATTTTTGGAAAGTACACATTCCCCCGAATCTAAAATGGGTACCCATGTCTTTCTACTCCAAAGTACCAAGCCGCACAGCTTTTCTAAAGTTAGCAATTTTGATGACATTTCCAAAAATCCCCTCAAAGCTTCCACTTTGCAGCATCTTATCTCCCACATAGCATTAGGTACCAAGATAAAACACCCTGAATTTGAACACCAGGGGTCCACTGAACAGTTTGATGCCCAATATGTATAGGTTTACCCAAGTATGTGGCATGTAGGGGCCCGAATGTGAACATACCCCCATATATACTGTCATTTCTGTCATTTCAGCTCCTGCAAAATCAACACATTTACATCATTATATGTGAGATAAAGCTACAAAAAAGTACGCTCACCCCAGAAAGCCATATATTTTTGGAAAGTACACATTCCCCCGAATCTAAAATGGGTACCCATGTCTTTCTACTCCAAAGTACCAAGCCGCACAGCTTTTCTAAAGTTAGCAATTTTGATGACATTTCCAAAAATCCCCTCAAAGCTTCCATTTTGAAGCATCTTATCTCCCACATAGCATTAGGTACCAAGATAAAACACCCTGAATTTGAACGCCAGGGGTCCACTGAACAGTTTGATGCCCAATATGTATAGGTTTACCTAAGTATGTGGCATGTAGGGGCCCCAATGTGAACATACCCCCATATATACTGTCATTTCTGTCATTTCAGCTCATGCAAAATCAACACATTTACATCATTATATGTGGGATAAAGCTACAAAAAAGTACGCTCACCCCAGAAAGTCATATATTTTTGGAAAGTACACATTCCCCCGAATCTAAAATGGGTACCCATGTCTTTCTACTCCAAAGTACCAAGCCGCACAGCTTTTCTAAAGTTAGCAATTTTGATGACATTTCCAAAAATCCCCTCAAAGCTTCCACTTTGCAGCATCTTATCTCCCACATAGTGTTAGGTACCAAGATAAAACACCCTAAATTTGAACGCCAGGGGTCCACTGAACAGTTTGATGCCCAATATGTATAGGTTTACCTAAGTATGTGGCATGTAGGGGCCCCAATGGGAACATACCCCCATATGATCTATCATTTCAGCTCCTGCAAAATCAACACATTTACATCCTTTATGTGGGATAATGCTACAAAAAAAGTACATTCACCCCAGAAAGCCATATATTTTTAGAAAAAAACACATCCCCCCGAATCTATAATGGGTAAATATTTCTTATTGCTACAAAGTACCAAGCTGTAAAGCTTTCCTAAGTTTGCAGATTTATATGACATTTTCGAAAATCGCATAAAAATGTTGCAATTTGCCGCATTTATCTCTCACAATTTCTTGATAAAGATCAGATAAAGACAAATCACCCCAAAAAGGAACACCAGAGGTCTACTGAACAGTTTGATGCCCAATATGCATAGATATACCAAAGTCTGCGGTATGTACTGAACCCAAAATGAAAATAGCGCATAAGGATTTCTCGCCTGCCAGCTCAGCTTTTGCACACAGAGCCCCCTGTCAGTGTATTATGTGCCAAAACTTCCCCTAACCATACAGTGACCCCCACAAAACCATATATTTTTGGAAAGTACACATTCTGACAAATCCAACAAGGGTAAAGAGTCCTTTCTACACCAAAGTACCAATCTGCAGAGCTTTCCTAAAGTTATTGGTTTTTATGACATTTCAGAAAATCGCCTAAAAATGTTGCAATTTGTCGCATTTATCTCACACAATTTCTTGCGTACAAAGGCAAGTCACCCCAAATAGGAACACCAGAGGCCTACTGAACAGTTTGATGCCCAATATGCATAGATATACCAAAGTCTGCAGTATGTACTGAACCCTAAATGAAAATAGCGCATAAGGATTTCTCGCCTGCCAGCTCAGCTTTTGCACACAGAGCCCCGTCAGTGTATTATGTGCCAAAACTTCCCCTAACTATACAGAGACCCCCCACAAAACCATATATTTTTGGAAAGTACACATTCTGACAAATCCAACAAAGGTAAAGAGTCCTTTCTACACCAAAGTACCAAGCCGCAAAGCTTTCCTAAAGTTATCGGTTTTTATGACATTTCAGAAAATCGCCTAAAAATGTTGCAATTTGCCGCATTTATCTCACACAATTTCTTGCGTACAAAGGCAAGTCACCCCAAATAGGAACACCAGAGGCCTACTGAACAGTTTGATGCCCAATATGCATAGATATACCAAAGTCTGCGGTATGTACTGAACCCTAAATGAAAATAGCGCATAAGGATTTCTCGCCTGCCAGCTCAGCTTTTGCACACAGAGCCCCCTGTCAGTGTATTATGTGCCAAAACTTCCCCTAACTATACAGATCCCCCACAAAACCATATATTTTTGGAAAGTACACATTCTGACAAATCCAACAAGGGTAAAGAGTCCTTTCTACACCAAAGTACCAATCTGCAGAGCTTTCCTAAAGTTATTGGTTTTTATGACATTTCAGAAAATTGCCTAAAAATGTTGCAATTTGTCACATTTATCTCACACAATTTCTTGCGTACAAAGGCAAATCACCCCCAATAGGAACACCAGAGGCCTACTGAACAGTTTGATGCCCAATATGCATAGATATACCAAAGTCTGCGGTATGTACTGAACCCTAAATGAAAATAGCGCATAAGGATTTCTCGCCTGCCAGCTCAGCTTTTGCACACAGAGCCCCCTGTCAGTGTATTATGTGCCAAAACTTCCCCTAACTATACAGATCCCCCACAAAACCATATATTTTTGGAAAGTACACATTCTGACAAATCCAACAAGGGTAAAGAGTCCTTTCTACACCAAAGTACCAATCTGCAGAGCTTTCCTAAAGTTATTGGTTTTTATGACATTTCAGAAAATTGCCTAAAAATGTTGCAATTTGTCGCATTTATCTCACACAATTTCTTGCGTACAAAGGCAAGTCACCCCAAATAGGAACACCAGAGGTCTACTGAACAGATTGATGCCCAATATGCATAGATATACCAAAGTCTGCCGTATGTACTGACCCCAAAATGAAAATAGCGCATAAGGATTTCTCGCCTGCCAGCTCAGCTTTTGCACACAGAGCCCCCTGTCAGTGTATTATGTGCAGTAACCCCCCCCTAACTATACAGTGACCCCCAGAAAACCATATATTTTTGGAAAGTACACATTCTGATGAATTCAAAATAGGTAAAGTTATTTTTGTACACCAAAGTTACACCTGGCAAAGCTACGCTAAAAACAGATCAGGAACACTTATATAGGGATAAAATGTGATAAAACCACAAAAATTGTGCAAATCAGTGAAACAACAAAATAAGTTACATGACAGTGTAATTAGTGGCCAGAATATCTGATCCAATAGTTACGCTGTCAAAATAAACAGTTTTTAGGTAAAAGAAAATAAAAACAAAGTGGTAAAATGAAAAAAAAAAAAAAAAAAAGCAAAACAAAAAAAAACCAAAGTGTTTGTGTATACATGTGTGTACATGTGTAAAAGTTGTGTGATAGTGTGTAAGTGTGTATATGAGTGTAAATAAGTGTATAAAAGTGTGAAAAATGAAAAAAAAAAATAAAAAAAATAAAAATAAAAAAATGCTAAAATGTGTGCTGTAAGTGTGTGTAAATGTATGTAAGTGTGTATAAATGTATGTAAATGTGTGTATAAGTGTGTAAAAGTGTGTAAATGCAATAAAAAAAAAAGTCCTTACCTGTTCCTGAAGACCGATCGCCTCCTTCCTCAGTTGGGCCGGCGCTGGGGGAGAGGGAGGAAGCAGGAACCAGCAGATGCGATGCGATCGCATCTGCTGCTTCCTGGAGGGTCCTGCGAGCGATCGGCTCGCAGGACCCTGATGACAGCCCCCCTGGCACATTGCCCAGGGGGGCTGTCATTGTTAGAAGCCCTCTGCAGCGGCGGCACATGCCGCCGCTGCAGAGGGCAGCGCTTAAACGCCAACGACGTATGAGACACGTCGTTGGCGTTTAAGCCCTTTTACTGCCAGCACGTATGCCATACGTGCTTGGCAGTAAAAGAGTTAAGGAGAGAAAAAAACCTTTCTGACACCGCCAGTTTTATCTTGTCGGATGCATACAGAGCCTGCAATGTTTGCATCTGACTGGTGCTTGGTGCCGATTGTTAAATGTTTCATGTGGTTTACATGTGAAAATTTTCTAACAGTCCCATTTTATACTGAACTACGCATCATCCAACTTGTAGCATGTGTTTTATCGATCCAACACTATCATACAAAATCTCCCATGGAGTTTAGCATATCATTGTATTGATACCTACATCTACTAATACAAAGCTGCATAGGTTTCAGCACACATACACCTGTAAATTAACTTATTTGATTCTACCTGGTCCAAGCCACAAGTATTCTGATCCACATTATAACACAGCTGTGTTACATTGTATTTTTTTTTTTTTTTTTTTTTTAAACGCAGCATTTATGCAGCATTCGTGTGTGTCTGACCCACATTCAAAATACAAGGAGAATTGCATGTTGGACTCAAAAATTCACTTACGTTTCTAAAATGCTTATATACACAATGTATGTATTTTGACATACTCAGCATACATTTTAACAGATGCACATTCAAAGCCCTCAGACAGAGAAGAATGGATACGCCATGGGGTGTATTTTTTAACACTGGAGACAAATATCACCGGTAATGTTGACCATAGCAACCAATCAGTGATTAGAATTGAACGGTCACCTACAAGTTAGAAAACAAAAGCAAAGATCTGATAGGTTGCCATGGGCAATGTCACTGGTGATGTTTGTCTCCATAGTTAATAAAAATACATGTTTGTTCTTACAGCAACATACTCTGATACAAATGGTGTCAGGGTTAAATACTGCATGGTTCATCACCAACAGTTTGCATAGTTTGCGTACTAAATTTAGAAATGTTTTTCTACACTGGAGCTTGGCAAGATCATGCAACATACAAGAAGCTGAGCTCTGTGAATTGAAAATTCAGTTTCTAAACCTTATTATTAATTGGGTGATTTTACCGAAGAAGGCTTTTCACTAAACACCTTAAAAATGCAACCACCAGAAGTATTAGAGACAAAATAAAAATATATTCCAAAAATAAAAGATTGAATGTCCCCAATTTTGTTTGATACTATTACTTACTTTGTGCTCAGTCTAAATGTAGTCAACTTACAGCTGTAACAAAAAACATAAACCCTGGCTCTGCCAGGTGTTAACATAATGGTGGGTTTTACTGTATATTTACATCATATCTTCTCTGTTTACTTGTTACACATACTGCAGTAGCAGTAACCACTTAGCTTCTAACACTGACAAGTTCCATCTGGACTACAGACAACCTTTTATTTATTTTTTTGGATTAGAAGGCACCGAAAGTCATAACACAGAAGGGACTTCTACACTACAAAGCAAATGTTACACCATCTGCTCTAACCTCAACTCCTTGATTTTCTCGATTTTTCTATGTGGGTTACCTACCATAGGTGTCAAGTGCTGTGTTCCCAAAATATGTAGTGGCACACTTGAAACTTTGTTTGCAGCATATAAGGAACAGTAACTGTTGCTCTATACTAGTAAAGGGTGGTGTGTTTGTTTTAGAAACACTACCAGAGTTTATAGAAATAAATTTCTGTACAGCCTTGGGGGCAGTCATTCAAGCTCAAATAGGGCTAAATGGCTCCTTTCTTCAGCTGATGTGTGCTTTGTTTTGCTCCTCAAAGCTTTGTTAGACTGGGAATAACTTTTCTTATCTTGTGTTTCTTCATAAAGCTTTGTGTTGAACAGGTTTTAACGTATGGAGCTTGGGGGAGTGGGTGTGACTAATGTTTCTTTCACTGGGTGCACCCCATAGTCTCTTTTTCTGGCCCAGAAGCAATAACTCTAAATAAATCTTCTGTTGCCTATGCTACCTACAACATACAATATGCCATTGGAATAGATAGAGGGAGATGCACCATAACCTAGACTGGGAGAGAATTGGGGTGGGGGGAGTGGAAGGGACTTTAAAACCCCAGCTTATTGTACACCACAATAAAGCAACCATAAAGCAGTGAAGATCCTTGCCATCAAGGATATTCCCCACAAGTACCAGCTTTCTTTTCTGCTGAGACACAACATATGCTCAGTCAGTTTTAGACTTCCATAGAGCCGCTGAAACAGCAATTCAGCTTATATCTCTCTTGTGACTTAAAGAGTAGAGCGGTAGTACAATGGGGAATCACATATGAGAAGCTGTTGTAAAATAGATTGTACATGAGTAAATGATGTAAATGAGTAAATGATGTAAATGAGCATTTTAATTAATTTAAAATGCAAACACAATATTCTCAAGTCTTAACACTATATATTTTTTTAAAAGTAGCAGTAACAATGTTTCCACCTATTTAAATACATTGTTTTGAACATGGCCTTATTAACACAAGCAAAATTAAGTCAATAACGGCAAAAGATTTATGCAGTGTACCAAATTTTAAGACATAAGTTGTTGTGGTAGATTTGTGTGACGGAACTCTAAATTACTGCTGTGTCCTGCTGACTTGTTTCTATGCAAATACAGCGTGCAAACACACACAGCTGACCAAATGACTAGTGTGTGCATTTCAAAGAGCTCTGATAACACTGTCCCTTTAAAACCATTAACCTACAAAATCACATCGATATAAAGCTAGCACATTATGTTTCTTCTTTTCACATGGCAACAAGCACTGCATAGAGAATGCAGCATCATCCCTGTGTGTTATTAATGGCACATAATAAAACATACAGAAAGGAATTAACACTGTACACACCATTGTGCCACCAGCAGCATTTGAATGTCAGAAGGATACTGATGCAAAATCTAACCAAAACTAAAAATACAAAACCTACAAAGAACAAAAAAAGACATAAAATATAATTTACTAACCGAAATATAGTAATATAATAACTGCCAGGCCTGATAAAAGCAGATGTGACAAGCCAATGTCATTCTGAGTTCACAAATTGGTTTGTTTTTTTATGAATATAAAAGGAAAAATATCTTGGATAGCGGTTTGAATCAGACTACTCATACTAAAACTGTATATGATGCTGGGAGCCAGTAGGCTCCAAAAAAGAAAAAGAACAGGGATGTATGTGATCATGGATCAGAGTGTTCTCGGTAACTCAAAGCTGGAGTGTGCAGAAAGGACATGTGTGAAGGAGACCAGCAGCTTAATTATTCAATGTACTTGAGCTGTGAGAATAAAATATGTTTTAAAAAGTCATTAACTAAGGGGCCAACAACACTGCATCCCATAAACACTACTAGTCTCAGGCCACCCCGCACTAAACCATTCATTCTGGCTTCACGTTGTTAGTAACAAAACAGTGGGTGTCATAGCGAATAGTTATTCCATTATCCAGAAAGTTCTGGAATACAGAAATAGCACTTCTTGTTAATCTAGAAGTAACATAAAATGTTAACATATATACCTGAGATTCATTGTCTCTGTAACAAGACAGAACCTTGTAGTTCATAACTAAAATTATCAAAACTGATTTATATTATTAACTTATATACTTATTGTATTCTTAACATTGATTTACTTGCCTTAATCTCCACATCCCATCCCTGACCTGCAATTGATAACAGCTAAGCTGGCACCATAACAAGCCGTGCCCTGTAAGGAGAGCACACTCATTGCAGCCATGTGCCAATAGGCATTCCAATTGCCACACATAACAGAAATAATGAGAATAAAGTCTGTCCATTTGGCTTCAGTTCACACACAGATCATCAGACATTTCCGCGTTGATCTAAAGAAGAGGAGCTAACTATGCTTACAAGATGTTGGTGAACATGCACACAATTAGTGGTAATATTGCAAATGACACATGTAATATATAAGCTAAGTGGAGTAAAAATAAGAATACCATTTAAGATAAGACCATACACGTCGTTTCTTTTTCTTTTTTTTATTGGCCTGAGCGCGACATGTCCCCAACCCACCACACTGCACAACAAGGGTTCTGAAGGGCTACTGTAAGCACTCACCTGTTGGTCACACTGCGGACAGGACTTGGTAGCCATTTTTTACTTTCTTGGCTCAGCTTAAAGACAGACTCCTCCCTCTTTGCGCGTCCCTGGCGCTCGCTCCCGCCACACCTACATATCTCTTCTCCAGGCGCAGGCACTGCAGGAGCAGGAACGCGCCCTCGGCCCAATCGCAGGAAAGATGACGTTTCCACTTTCCTGCAACAGACTGCTAGAAGGCACGCCCCCAGATCAAGTAGCTTTCTCAGTGCGTCATCTGGGGTGTTGCAATGGGTGGATATTGGCCCAGCGAATAAAAGCGTATATTTTGAGTGGGCGTATGCAAGGTCACGGCCAAATTCTTGGAATTTACTCTATGTAATTGTATTGTCATAATAATAGCTGAAGTCACGCGTATTCTGCAAAGCAATGTAGCATTGTAACCTAGCCTCCCTATCCCTTATAACCAGAATGTTATTTATATAGAGGGGAAAAAAAGATACGGTAAATGTAGTATCAAAAAGTGGCACCCATACTTGTAGGCAGAGTTAAAGTTGGGCTTGGCCAACAGATCACTGAAGGTTCAATCTTTCTTTTAACAATAGGGCGTCACTAGTGGCTACAATAGCACTGCTAGAGCAGTGGTTCTCAACATGCCTAATGCCACAACCCATTAATACAGTTCCTCATGTTGTGGTGACCCCCAACCATAAAATTATTCCTAAGACCAATGGAAATATGTGTTTTCCGATGGTCTTAGGCGAGCTCTGTGAAAGGGTCGTTCGACCCCCAAAGGGGTCACAACCCACAGGTTCTGAACTGCTGTGCTAGAGAAAAGTGTTTCTGTTGGAGCACTGGGGCCTATACTCAGGTACTCAGTGGGTGGTTCACCTTCAGGTTAACTTTAAGTATGTCATAGAATCATGGTCGCAGGGCCAGAACTAGGGGTAGGCAGAAGAGGCAGCTGCCTAGGGCGCAATGATTAGGGGGCGCCAGGCAGAAGCCTCTGCTGCCTACCACTAGTTCCCCTACTTTGCCATTGCCCCCGCCGCTTGTCATGACCCATGGCATCGCACCCTGCCTGGAACTGCGCATGCGCGCCAACGGAGGGGGCGGGGCGGGCGAGGTGGCCGACCGGGTTGCCTAGGGCGCCCGGACGGCTTGGCCCGCCCCTGCATGGTCGTACTCTGTTGGCAGGACCCAAGGAAAAAACCCAGTGCCCTTGTTGGCCCCGCTGACCTATTTAGACCAACCAACCAAAAACTCTGCTCTACAGGTACATTTTCCACACATAGCCACAAATAAAATAGAGCAGGGGTCCCCAACCTTTCTTACTTGTGAGCCGCCTTTCTGCCTTGCTGACAATTACATTTGGAATGCCCTCCCTGATTTCCTCCAGAGAGAATTCTCCCCCAGTCTTTTTAAAACTAAACTTAAAGACTACCTCTTGGAGCACTTGCACAGCACCAGATCTGGGAACTAGCACTTATATTGCAATGTCACCCACTGTAACCTACAGCACTTATATGTGCCTGTTTCTGTCTGTAAGCTACCCTCCCATTTAGATTGTAAGCTCTATGGGACAGGGACCTCTATCCTCTTGCTTTGACTCTTAACTTATTGCAGTACCTTGTATTTATTGTTATAATTTGTATTTATCTATTAATTTTTCAATATATATATTGTAGTTAAATGAGCAATATACAGGGAATAATACATCCTTCACCTGTTTCAAATATAAAGATATTAGAAGTGGAATTCCATGCCATAAGGCTGGGTGTTTTATGGAAGCCATAGAGCTATGAGGAAATGTTTTTAAATGCGGGGGTATATTATTATTTTTTTTATTTTACACAGGTTACACATTATACATGAGGATATTAGAACTGTAACAATTTGACCTGTAAACTTGTGCTGATAAATTGTCATAGAATGTTTTTGTGACTTCAACTATCCTTATTTTTACAGGACAAGCATGTTAGCTGAAGAGAGCTACACTATGCCAGTATTATATATTTAGTAATGGATTGCATGGCTTTGACTGGCTGCAGATTGGAAAGCTAGTGCACTTCATGCTATTACAGATCCAGGAGAGGCAAGGTGGCTCCATACCAGCATACAACTTTGGAAGTTTATAGTATAAATCATGCACTTGTGTTGTTTTTAATAGATTTAGGGATACCCCCGTTGAAAGTTATTATAACCAAACCTGTTTAGCAGTTTTGTATGATACTATAAGATGTAACAGGAATGTAACAACAGCTGTACATTTTGCTAGTTAGGCAGAAGGGGCGTTTACTCATTACTGCCCATACAATAAAGGCACTGACAGCTGCACCTCTCCCAGTACAGTAATATGTCAGCTAGTAACGATTTGGGATCCTTCCTCCCAGTCATTCTTTAGTTAGAAGGAATACCCGCCAAACCTCGTATCCCCGAGGTGCACACTGGGTTTTGTAGTTCGAACCCGCGCAGTTCTTTTGGTACCTCGTGTACATTATAACTACATCTCCCGTAGAACTCTGCGGCTTCATCTTTTCTCTGCGTTTCTTAGCGATTCGCTTCAGGTGATTGGGATCTCTGTGGGAATATTGAACCTTAGTATATAGTGGGTCGGGGCACAAGCAGTGAGAGGGGATCCGCTGTTTCAGCCTATAGCTTCAGGCGGTGACAATTTATACACGGAACTAAAGTTCCCCCGCGTCATAGAATCATCCATTCTTGGAGACTTAGAACAACGTGGCATCCCCTGCCTCTAGACAGTATAAAGCAGACTTGGTGGGTGTGGGAAGAAGAGGACACATTCGGGATGGCAGGCGGGTGTGTGATCCAATTGTTCGGCAGACGGGTGGCATGGGGAAGGGGGTGTGAGTGGCACAGGCAATCGCGTAATGGGCAACGGAGGATGGCAGTTTTGGGGCAGTCACCTTATTGCAGCGCGGTGGAGGCGCCCGCAGTGCACCATGCCGTGAGTGGGAGAGTCCGCCGGAAGATTCTTACCTTGCAGTCCATGAACCCTCAAGTTCGGGCAGTAGAGTATGCGGTTCGCGGTCCCATTGTACTGAAAGCTGGAGAGATAGAGAAAGAGCTGCAAAATGTGAGTACCACCTCTACAGTGCCCACTGGTGCCACTTCTACATTGCCCACTGGTGCCACTTCTACATTGCCCACTGGTGCCACTTCTACATTGCCCACTGGTGCCACTTCTACATTGCCCACTGGTGCCACTTCTACATTGCCCACTGGTGCCACTTCTACATTGCCCACTGGTGCCACTTCTACATTGCCCACTGGTGCCACTTCTACATTGCCCACTGGTACCACCTCTACATTGCCCACTGGTGCCACTTCTACATTGCCCACTGGTGCCACTTCTACATTGCCCACTGGTGCCACTTCTACATTGCCCACTGGTGCCATCTCTACAGTGCCCACTGGTGCCACCTCTACATTGCCCACTGGTGCCATCTCTACAGTGCCCACTGGTGCCACCTCTACAGTGCCCACCAGTGCCCGTTGATGTCACCTCCAAAATTCCCTCTAATGCCCATCACTAATACCCAGAGAGAAAGCATTACTAGTGAAAGCATCACTAACTGCTTGTGTCCCATCACCCTGCTACTCCAGAAAACTGTTACCGGAAACCCCTCATTAATGATGAAATGACATGTGAACTTAAACTGAGTGCTTCTCTGAACATTTTTTCTGTTTATAACAATCTTATATTTAATTTTCAAATTGGCTATTTCAAAGTGAGTAGCCTTAAAATTTGTGTCTGCAATCATAAGCAACAGCTTTAAAAGAGAAGATTCTTTGCTGCAGAAGCTGGCGGTGGAGCTGAGGGGTGGTGGCTTTCTCCAATCTATTCTATACATGTGCAATAGTCTATACACATGCACCAATCAGATTGTAGGAGGGGTCGAAGGAAGGCGTGCCTAGGACAATGCTGATTGGATATCTGGTGTTCAACCACAAATGTGGTGCTGTCACAAGATATCTGACATTGGAACTCTGTGTACTTGAAATGCCAGAACCTCTTTTGAGTCCAGATGTGCTCCCCATCGTCACCCCCTAAGTAACCAACCTGGAACCTCTCTCCCACTCATTGTTCCCTCACCCACCCAGTGTCTATTAATTGTTGATTTAGGAAATGTTGGTATTCAGCCAGCCACTATTCCTAATGCTCTCTGAACAGAAGTAGGTGTCTAAATGCTACCATACATACCCCGACCTGACCCCCAAAATCAAATTCGTGGGGCCAAAAAAAAGCCAAAGCCAAAACAAAGGAGGAAGCGCTCGTTACAGGTACCCCGGGAGTACAAGGTAAGCGATTAAAGTCACTTGGGGGTGCCTAACATTTTGGCGCCCCCAAGTGACTTAGCCTTTCCTTGTCCTTTAAGCATCACTGCAAATTAACACCTGCAAAGTTGTTATTATTATTAACATTTATTTATAAAGCGCCAACATATTCCGCAGCGCTGTACAATAAGTGGGTTTCATACATTGGACATACAGAGTAACATATAAAGCAATCAACAAACGAAACAAGAGGTGAAGAGAGCCCTGCCCAAAAGAGCTTTGCACCAAGTATGGTGAAGCTTTCCAGGGTGAAGCTCAATTTTTTAGTTAATGTTCCCCAGTGGCTAAAAGATTGGCACTGCTACCTTTCAAGCATCTTAGGTTCAATTCCACCCTGGGCTCTATCTGCAAGGAGTTTGTACATTTTCCCTGTGTCCCCCCTACACTCTAATATCTATCATCTATCTATCATCTATCTATCTTTTAACATTATATTGCAATACTCTCAAAGATTAACTTTTTTACATACATAAAAAATTCAGAGCATTTGGTATATGCAGAGGCCCCCCACAGTTTAAAAACACACTTCCATCTGTGTCCACATTATGTTGTTACCTCTTCAGGGCTTCTCCAGCAAGCTGTCTTTATTTTGGCATGAAAAGTGATGCAATATCTATATCACTTCCTTCTACTATTTCATATCTGTTTGCCTTAACTTTCATCTGCTTATTAGATTTATGACCTGCGGTCCGCTATGTAGCTGAGGGGTCATTCCTTCTCAGGTTATGCAACTCTTCCAGCTGAGAGTAGTATTTACAAGCACTGTAATAGGACTTAGAGACCTATATTCAAAAGGGGCTTTCATACACATAACCAGTACAGCTTCTTCTGTATTTTATACTTTTATTTTTTATTCTGTTCTGTTTATATATAAATATACATTTTTTTTTTCAATCTGTTTTTTTTTTCTTTGTCTGTTTATACCAGGGTAAAATTCCTAGACTTTTAGAGCGATATTCAGTGACCCCCTATAAACATTACAGTTGATCTTTTTACTTCCTTATATGGTGTTACACATATTACTGGCAGCAGACTTAACTTGTATTGGTTGTATCTCCTGTCAGTCTGACATTACTTCCTATGCATGTGACAAAGTGCTGTAACATAAAGGTCCCCATACACGGGCAGATAGTTGCTGCCGATATCGGTCCCTTGGACCGATTCGGCAGCTTATCTGCCCGTGTAGGGGCAGAACCGAGGGGCCTGGCTGACCGATATCTGGCCTAAAATTGGGCAGATATCGATCGGCCAGGTTAGAAAATCCAGTCGGATCGGGGACTGCATCGGCTCGTTGATGTGGTCCCCGAACAGTCTGCCCCATTGCCGCCTACATGCCCCCCGATATCGCCCACCCGTAGGTGGGGATATCGGGTGAAGATCCACTCGCTTGGTGACATCGCCAAGCGAGCGGATCTTATAGTGTATGGGGACCTTTACAGTATGTTGGATTTATGGCAGGGGTGGGCAAACTTTTTAGCTCAGGGGCCACATTAATTAACATACGGGCCGGACCGGGCCGGGACTGCGTTACGCCCGGGGCTGCCATCAAAAATTATGGGGCCTCTCAGCTCCTCCCCAGCGACCCGCTGCTTCCTCCATCCCGTCCTTTGGTTCCCCGGCTCCCCATTGCATTCTTTTATATGGTTGCGCCCCGTGCGTGCTGACGCTGTGCGCATGCACGGGGCACAACCAATCAGAGCCCGTAATTCTTTTAAGGGGGCCGGAGACGGCGGGCCGGATTAAAAGGGCTGATGGGCCGGATGTGGCCCGCGGGCCGTAGTTTGCCCATCCCTGATTTATGGTATGCTGAGTCTCTTTAACTATGCCATTACAAGGAAGAAATTAAACAATGAGCTTTCAATTTTTGTAGCTGGTTAGAATGCACAATTAATTGATCCAATAGGAAAAAAATAAGGGCAAAGCCTGGACATGATGATGTAAGCATATAGGAAGTTCTCAGTGTGTCAGGTTCAAAATAGGCCACTCCCATCCCTTCAGAAAACTGACCAGTGAGCCAGCAGGACTGATTTAAAAGGTATAATTTACCATTAAATGCATTTTCTGGCTCGCTGGTGCCAAATAAGACATTGAAGGTGAACAACCCCTTTAAAGGAAAACTATACCCCCAAACAATGTAGGTCTCTATAAAAATATATTGCATAAACAAGCTCATATATAACACCCTGTTTCATCTAAATAAACCATTTTCATAAAAATATACTTTTTTTTTTTAATTTTTTTAGTAGTATGTGCTATTGGGTAAGCCTAAATAAAAAAAAAATGCCATTTTAAGAATTATGGGCTGCCCCCTGGGATCATAGGATTCACAGTGCACACAAACAAGCCAAGGCATACAAGACATACATGCTAGGCACATTAGCCAATCAATGGACAGAGTTCTGCCTTTTACTTCCACACTTCTTCCTGTTACAGTTAGAGCTGCATTATTTCTGGTTATGTGATCTGAGAGCAGAAAGCCCATCACTAAATGGTGGATCAAGGGAAAGGATGTAACATAGTAACATAGTAAGTTGGGTTGAAAAAAGACATATGTCCATCAAGTTCAACCATAATGCCTATATATAACCTGCCTAACTACTAGTTGATCCAGAGGAAGGCAAAAAAACCCCATCTGAAGCCTCTCTAATTTGCCGCAGAGGGGAAAAAATTCCTTCCTGACTCCAAGATGGCAATCGGACCAGTCCCTGGATCAACTAGTACTAAGAGCTATCTCCCATACCCCTGTATTCCCTCACTTGCTAAGAATCCATCCAGCCCCTTCTTAAAGTTATATAATGTATCAGCCAGCACGACTGATTCGGGGAGGGAATTCCACAACTTCACAGCTCTCACAGTAAAAAAACCTTTCCGAATATTTAAATGGAACCTCCCTTCTTCTAAACGAAGTGGGTGCCCTCGTGTCCGTTGGAAGGACCTACTGGTAAATAAAACATTAGAGAGGTTATTATATGATCCCTTTATATATTTATACATAGTTATCATGTCACCTCTTAAGCGTCTCTTCTCCAGTGTAAACAGACCCAACTTGGCCAGTCTTTCTTCATAACTGAGACTTCCCATACCCTTTACCAGCTTAGTTGCCCTTCTCTGGACCCTCTCTAACTCAATAATGTCCCGTTTGAGCACTGGAGACCAAAACTGAACAGCATATTCTAGATGGGGCCTTACCAGCGCTCTGTAAAGGGGAAGAATAACCCCCTCCTCCCGTGAATCTATACCCCTTTTAATACAGCTCAAAACCTTGTTTGCCCTTGCAGCTGCTGCCTGGCATTGCTTGCTACAGCCAAGTTTATTATCTACAAGGACTCCAAGGTCCTTCTCCATTATGGATTTGCCTAGTGCAGTCCCATTAAGGGTATACGGGGCTTGCATATTTTTACATCCCAGGTGCATGACCTTACATTTATCCACATTAAATCTCATCTGCCACTTAGCTGCCCAGATTGCCAGTTGGTCAAGATCCTGCTGCAGGGATGTCACATCCTGGATAGTATTGACTGGTCTGCAGAGTTTTGTGTCATCTGCAAACACTGATACATTACTCATAATACCCTCCCCTAAGTCATTTATGAACAAATTAAACAAAAGTGGACCCAGTACAGAACCCTGAGGGACCCCACTGAGGACCTTATTCCAAGTAGAGAATGTACCATTAACAACCACCCTCTGTACCTCTGTACTCTGTAAAAGGGCAATATTTACTGATATATATATTCCAGTTTGGTGAGATTTTTTAATAGTTCACTTAACAATAATATAAGCTATTTGTTGGTTAAGTGTATATATATATATATATATATATATATATTTATATATATATATATATATATAATATATATTAGTATAGTTTTCATTTTAGCCTTTCCTTCAAGCCTTTAAATATAACTTAAAGGAGAAGGAAAGGCTAAGTCACTTGGGGGTGCCAAAATGTTAGGCACCCCCAAGTGACTTAGATCGCTCACCTCATACCCCGGGCTGGTGCCCCTGTACGGAGAAAACAGCACCAGCCCGGGGTAGCAGTGATCACTTCCTACTTCCTGGAGCGCCGCGCGTAGAGTGAAAAGCCGAACTTAAAAAACAAAGTCGGCTTTTTACTCTACTGCGCATGTGCCGGCCGACGGATTTCGCCTGGAGAAGAGAGAGGAAGGAGGAAGCGCTCGCTACAGGTACCCCGGGCTGGTGCTTTTTTCTCCTAACAGGGGCACCAGCCCGGGGTAGAAGGTAAGCAATCTAAGTCACTTGGGGGTGCTTAACATTTTGGCACCCCCAAGTGACTTAGCCTTTCCTTCTCCTTTAAGAACTGATATCCAGGTCCGGCACCCTAACCCTTGCGTCAGAATTCCCTGCATCACAATTTGGTCTGTTCTGTAAAAGCACATGACCTCAAAAGAGAGGGGTTCCAGATGACCCAGAAGGCATGTAAGCTGGGTGATCTGAGCAGAAATGTGTCTGCCTAGGGCTTCGATATCTACTAATTTTTTTGCCGTAAGTGTTAATAGCTCCATGTCAGGTCTTGTGGATTTCACATTGTGGAACACTGAAAGCTTCATGTATGTATATTTAGATTTATTTAGCTCCACGTGTATACTTAAGGTGGCCATACACGGGCCGACTATAGCTGCCGATATCGGTCCCTTGGACCGATTCGGCAGCTAATCGGCCCGTGTATGGGGAGAGCAGAGCGGCCTGGCCGACCGATATCTGGCCTGAAATTGGCTAGATCTCGATCGGCCAGGTTAGAAAATCTGGTCGGATCGGGGACCGCATCGGCTCGTTGATGCGGTCCCCGATCCGACTGCCCCATTGCCGCCCACATAATCCGATCGTTTGGCCCCAGGGCCAAACGATCGGATTATTATTTTTTTTACCTAAATGGTCCCCGATATCGCCCACCCGTAGGTGGGGATATCGGGGGAAGATCCACTCGCTTGGTGACATCGCCAAGCGAGCGGATCTGCTCGTGTATGGCCACCTTAAGTGAAGGAATATCTGATGCAGGTTCTGATATTAACAGATTTTTTATTTGTTTTTTCACCTTAGGGGGTCAAAAAACCATTTGATGAGGTGATCAAAGCTAACATCGGAGATGCTCATGCAATGGGACAGCAACCAATTACATTTCTAAGACAGGTATATCACTGTTCTATATTTATCTTCTACTGTATGTGATGCAAATCAGATAAGGCTTTCACAAGTTACATAGATATTTTGCTGGTCATGTCCTGTGTTCTCCTTTAATTCTTTTCATGAACTGGCAACACATGTACATACAGAGTTATCCAGAGTGTCCAATTTCATTTAATTCTAAGACCAATATTCAGTAATGTATGTATAAACATTTTTTTTTTTCTATGTGTTGAAAATAAAATGTGAGTACAAATGCTACTCTTGACAATAGATATGTGCCAAAGATGTGTTAGTTGACAGAGAAGCACCAATAACCCCTAGACCCCAGGCAGAAATATATTTTAGGGCCTCACCCATAATTCCATTGCACCCTCACCTTTATCGTTAGCCAGTTAAAACAATTCATACTGTATTTGTAATTGCACTACAGTAAATAAGCCCTAATGAGCCAAAATCACTGATTTCCTAATGGATAAAGGCTCAAAAAGCTGCTACAAATGTGGCATTTTATTTTCAGTATTATACCATCACTGATTAATGGACCTTAACTTACTGTTTTTAAAAGTCAGCAATTAATCTTATTCGTTAGCAGTAAAAATTATTATTTTATGATTGACAAATGACGAACAATATTATAAAGGGTATATTAAAAAATTATATATTTAGAAATATATACATATACATTTTTTGGCCAACTCTCAAAGCACCTGAAACAGCCCTGTGTAATTTCCCTAAGGGATATTGTGTGACACAAATCCTGCTTATTATATTTTCCCTTTAATGCAAAGGAAGGGCTCTTCACAAGCAGGAACTGCAGGGTAGTGATAAAATCAGGAGCTTTATTGTTGTAACAGGATTAAAATAGCATGTTGAAGCATGGTTCTTACATTGTGGTTTGCATTTACTTTAAATGGCTTAAATCCAACACCATTATGTTCATTTTCTTAGAATGGGGACTCCGTTTGTTTGCATAGTGTAGCATATACAAATAGTTGCCTGTTAAACAAAAGTATAATTTGAGACATTATTTGTTAACAGAATTAAAGTCTGTCCTCCTTAATCTGCCAAACGTATGTCTCTATTTTTTTTTTTTGGTGCAGGTGGTAGCTCTGTGCACCTATCCAGATCTATTGGACAATCCCAGTTTCCCAAAGGATGCAAAGAGAAGAGCAAGACGTATCTTGGAATCCTGCAGTGGACAAAGTTTGGGTGAGAATAATTATGCTGTTTCCCCTGCCTTATTAAAGGAACAGTTACACCAAAAAATTAAAACTTTTTAAAGTAAATGAAATATAATGTACCATTGCCCTGCACTGGTAAAACTGGTGTGTTTGCTACAGTAACACTACTATAGCTTATTTAAATACCCTGCTGTGTAGTCATGGGGGCAGCCATTCAAGCTGGAAAAAAGGAGAAAAGGCACAGGTTACATAGCAGATAACAGATAAACTCTGTATAATACAATAGTGTTTTATCTGTTATCTGCTATGTAACCTGTGCCTTTTCTCCTTTGAATGGCTGCCCCCATGGCTACACAGCATTTTTCTTTATATAAACTATAGTAGTGTTTCTGAGGCAAACACACCAGTTGTACCAGTGCAGGGCAACAGTATATTATATTGGAATTTCTTTTATACACTTGAATTTTTTGATGTCACTGTTCCTATAAGTGTAAGAAGTGAATGTCTTGGGCCTTATTGAACATTCAGAACAGAATGGTATTTATATTGACTGAAAAAGAAATTGCACAACCCTGCAGGAGTTATTAATATGCAGGTGTTGCCCAAACTATGAGGTGTGTCTGTATATAAAAGAATTAACTAGGAGCTCAATTATACCACATGCAATGAGCTAAACAAGCTTTGTCTTGCTGCTTTAACAGAATTAAACCATAACTTTGTTGGTTTAAGGAGCGTGGACATGCACTCAAAGGGTGAAGACACACAGAGCTACTAGTAACAGCTACTTGTCACTGCTACTAAAATAGACAATACTGATAATTTACTGATAATTGTATCTACGTGTGTTTTAGCAGAGGCAAGTCTCAGTATTGTCTATGGCAGGGTATTTTCTGGCGTTTAGTAGCTGTGACAAGTAGCTCCTACTAAGTAGCTCCATGTATCTTCACCCTAAAACAGGGGTCCTCAAACTTTTTAAACAGGGGGCCAATATCACTTGGTAGTTTAACTCTTTCTGTTCTACGGTCAGCTTCTTTACTATCCATGCCACGTGTTGTCTTATACTTTCAGTTTGCTTTCCAGTTTCCAGAAAGCATTCCACTATCTCGCCATGTTTTAAGGGAACATTTTAGTAGGCTGTAAACACTAAGGGGCACATTTACTAACCCATGAACGGGCCGAATGCGTCCGATTGCGTTTTTTTCGTAATGATCGCTAATTTTGCGATTTTTTTTCGTATTTTTTTCGATTTTTCCGGCGTCTTTACGATTTTTGCGTAAAAACGCGAGTTTTTCGTAGCCATTACGAAAGTTGCGCAAAAGTCGCGATTTTTTCGTAGCGTTAAAACTTGCGCGAAACGTCGCGCCTTTTAAGTTTTAATGCTACGAAAAAGGCGCGACTTTGCACGCAAGTGTTAACGCTACGAAAAAATTGCGACTTTGCGCAACTTTCGTAATGGCTACAAAAAACTCGCGTTTTTACGCAAAAATCGTAAAGACGCCGTAAAAATCGCAAAAAATATGAAAAAATCGCAAAATTACCGAAAAAGTCGCAAAATGTTCATTTCCAATCGGAATTTTTCCAATTTGGATTCGAAATCATGTCTTAGTAAATCAGCCCCTATGATTACATTGTCAGAACCATTGTGGTTGTTGTTGCCCATATAAATAAACATGCCATTAAATATTGCTACCTGTGCAAAGTAATCCAGTGTCACTATGTTTTACTGAACAGTGATGAAAAAATACAATGAACCACAATAGGAATAGGGTAAACTGATCCTTTACAGGAAAGACAAGATCTACATTAAAAATAAAAATTCATTATACCCGGTTTAACTGAAGATTGACTATACCACTATGAAGAGAACAAAAGATTGTTGTGTCCCAACCAAAAATGTATGCACCAGATTCTTTAGGTGCATGTTAGTTTTGGCAATTGATGCAGGTTTTTGAGGAAACCCTGGAGCTTCTGCCACCTTTGGAGCTATTTTTGTGGCTCTTTGATTTGTCTGTGTCAATAGGTGGTCTCTGCCAATATTGGAAATGGAGGCAGCAAGGGATGGACGGCACCTAGCACAACTAACTATACAGAAGTGCAAGGAGCGACTTTTGCCACAAGTATAAAGTATGGGGGCAATTTTGCATAAGAACAGCTTCAGTTATACTCCTACATAACGTACGGTGTGTCAGTGTGAGTTCAACAGTGTCCATTCACATACCACTGAAACATCTATGACACATCTATGATTCATTAATTATTAGATTCCCAAAACAATTAAAGAGCCTTTGGGTGAGGACTGTCATTGATGCAGACCTTTCCTGCCAAGACTACATTGGCCAGCCATGCAGACCTGTTAACCCAACAATCAGGTCAGCCAGGTTTGGCCCACCACCTGACCAGACAAGAAGATCTTTACTTGTATGGCCAGCTTTGGTGTTACTAGAGATATCTGTATTTTAAAAGCATGTAATTAGAAGATGTGTAAGGCTTTATTTTGTTATTAAGGTTCCTACAGTGCAAGCCAAGGAGTGAACTGCATTCGAGAAGATGTTGCCAAGTTCATTGAGAAACGCGATGAAGGTGTTCCTGCACACCCGGATAATATTTATCTAACCACTGGAGCAAGTGATGGAATATCTGTGAGTGGGCTTGCTGAAGTTAAATTACAGTGGGACTGACAGAAAAATATTAATAACAAAAAAAAATGTTGCTTTCTGGTTACCACTGTCACCTATAGAATCTTAATTTCAGGCTGGAGAAAGGCCTCAGTCTGAAAATGCAAATTTTGCAACTACTACATAAAAGTGATGACCACGTGCACATTGTCTAAGAATTTCACTGTACATAAAACTGTAATTTTAAGGTGACCTGCACCTTAAACGCCGGTTACAGTATTTATTCCTACTGAGAATACGGACAGTTGTTTTGTCTGAAAATTGCTCTGGTTTGCAAATCTTGTCCATTGTTGTAGTTCAGACATAGGGGCATATTTATTAAAGAATGAAACAGAACTTGCCACAGTTTGCCAAAGGCACATTTTACTTTCCTAAAATCCTATGTAATTAGGTCAGAAAGATAAGAAATTTCCCTCTGGCAAATGAAGGCGACCTGTGTTTTACCCTTTGATAAATATGTCCCTAAGTATATTAGTCTTGTAAATGCAGTTGTGTAAATGAAAGGGTGAACTGGTTTACAACTAAATTGCTGTTATTGTCCTTTAAAAAAATTACCTAGAACATTCCACCTTTGATTGCAGAATAAATTCAATAAAAAGGTTCCTCAGTATTAAACTCTTTTATTCCTAGTTGTGTTACTCAGTGAATCTCCTACTGTTTGCAGAGCATCCTGAAGATTCTTGTGTCAGGAGAGGGGCAGTCAAGAACTGGTGTTATGATTCCAATTCCACAATACCCGTTGTACTCTGCTGCTATCTCTGAGCTGGATGCCATACAGGTGAATTACTATCTTGATGAAGAAAATTGTTGGGCACTGGATGTTAATGAGTTACGAAGAGCCTTTTACCGTGCCAAGGAATACTGCAGTCCTAAGGTGCTGTGTATCATCAATCCTGGAAACCCAACAGGTGTGTATTCCCTAATCATAGAACATACTAACTCAATCTGGAATTTTAAAATCTCACAGAAAAATGGCATATTATTTATGAGTATCTTGGTAAATGGCAAAATAATGTAAATTTCCATCAAACTAAAAGCAAACTAAGCATCTTCTCCACCTGTGTATGTATGATGAGATTTTATACTGAGGCTAATGGTGTACCAGTGTACTTTCACAGGCAGAGGAATGGGTGAAGCCATCTGTGCCACCAGCCACTGTAATGGTCTGATTATACTTTTAAATGGATTTTCTCCTCAAAATCTGTACTTGAGTGACCAAATCTTGTAAGATAGGGTGTTGCCAATAAAGCAAATGGCAGGTGACAATGGCAGTTTTGGGCGTTCCTCTGCCAACGAAAATCAGTGGTGAAGAAAAAGTTTGGTACCATTAGACATTAAACCAGAAACTAGATTAATCAATTTGAATAAAGTAATGTATTCCATTAAATATAAGCAGGCTTCAGATTTTTGTCAGATTTTGTCATTAATTATGCATCTTATTATACTTTTAACTTTGTAAGTACAATGATTATGCTTTGTGTTTGTTCCTACTAAAAATGTATGCAATTCTTTGGTTCTGAGTCCCCAGCCCGATGACATCAGGGGTCCAGGAGGTACCAGAGGATTGAAGTATTTTATATTGATGCACTATATTGTAAGTTGCCACTCACATGTGGTGTTAATAATTCATCACACACAGTGTATGGTTTCTTGGGCAATTAATGGTGGCTGATACTTTAATCTGTATATACAGTAAGCACTGTGATTTGATGCATTTGCACTTCCCTTTAGATATAATTTTTTTGTATGTGACACAAATCTGACACTGTTTGTATGTGGCAACTGCATTGCCTAAAATAAAGGAATCTGTTCTTTTATAATAGCTGACTGTGCGTGGTGCAAGCCTATGAAGTAAAGCAATTATGAAAGTCTGTTTTCTTTTTCTTGTTTAGGTCAAGTACAGAGTAAACATTGTATTGAAGAGGTAATCCATTTTGCCTTGGAGGAGGGACTGTTTCTTCTTGCAGATGAGGTATGTGAAAAATCTAGGGATACATGGAATCCAGGATTTGAATTTGTATGAATTCTTTGTTCAATTCAAACAAACAAATACATAAAAAAAAAGAAAAGTAAATCTAAATAATAAATAAGAGTAAACTGAAACGCCTTAAAGAATGGGATAGGGAATAGTAAAAGTATCCGTACCAAATACGATATAAAGACCCGGGTGTGTAAACCCCGGGTCTGTCACATAAGTAGTCTAGACCAAAATCCCAATCCGGTCAAAAAATGGCTTAATTTAAGTAGAATAGAGAAAGCAAAACAATAAAGCTCACGCAGTCCAGAAGTGGTCCGGGTGCTCAAAGCCCCGAACCCGTAGCTGGGAAGGCAAAATCATACATAAACAAAGAAGCTCCAAACACACCGGACACAGGAGGTTCACTAAAACTCGATCTTTATTATTCCATTAAAATCGGAACACCTGACGCATTTCGTGCACTTGCACACTTAATCATAGGCAGAACATACACTGAACTCAAAACATTTAAATAGTTACAGACCTGTAATGGACATGGATAGACCACACCCACAGTTAATTGGATAAAGTAAAACCTGGAAAAGTAAATCGAGTTGAGAGATTCATAGCAAACCTCTTCATAATACACATAAATGTAAAGGAAGTAATAATAATAATAATTAAACAAATCAAGATTTATACAAAAATCAACAAAATGTCACATTTTAAACATAGCAACTAATATCAAAAATAGAATTCAGGCCCTTTGGATAACGAGTATTCAAGATAAAAATCCACTTTACTTCAAGATGTAAAAGTTTAGTGTACATATCTGATCCTCTTTCATCGGGGAAAACCCTGTCAGTGACCTGAATTTGTAAAAAAGAAGGATCTGCTTGGCAACATTGTATGAAGTGTCTACCAATGGGACTGTTACTATTTCTAGAGACAATGTGTCTAATGTGCTCACGCATCCTGCATTTTAAAGATCGAACGGTACAACCAACATACTGGATGTTACAATGCAGGCAAGTCAGTAGATACACAACATGTTGTGTGTTGCAATTCGCATACACGCGCATATCAAAAGACCTGCCTGTCACCGAACTCCGAAAGTTCGTAGACTTTTTCACATAAGTACAAGTGATGCACCTGCGTGCACCACAAATATATGTACCCTTGGTCATTAGCCAGGAGGACTTACTTGGCTGTGATTTCCATAGGGTGGGGGAAAGGGCATTACCCAAAGTGGGAGCCTTCCGTGCAACAAATTTGCATCCCTCTTGCAGGATCTGCGCCAATTGTGGGTCATTATAGAGAATGGGTATGAGGTTATCAATTACGCCCCTAATCTTATAAAACTGATTACTAAAAGTAGTTATAAATATCGGTGTATTACTGTTCTTATCTCTCCTAGCCCTGTCACCAGTCCTATCCTCAAGTAAGGAAGATCTGTCCATCCTGAAGGCTTTTGTAAAAGCTGTCAAGAGGGACCTCATAGTATATCCACGGTCTAGAAACCTGTTACGTAAAAAACAGGCTCGTTGAAGAAAAGCCTCATCTGTACTGCAATTTCTGTGAAGCCTGTAAAATTGTCCTAAGGGAATTCCCCTAAAAATGTGACCAGGGTGACAAGAGTCAGCCCTCAAAAGGGAATTACCCGCACAGGTCTTCCTGAATACAGTGGTTTCAATGTTTAAATCCATAGCATCCAGCTTTAAATTTGAACTGACACCAAATAAAAAAAAATAGTTTTAAGTTTTTCTTGGTTTTTATTAGCAAGTTTTGGTTTTGAATTGTTCAATATTCCTCCAAATCTTTTGGGGGAGGATTCGGTATTTGATTTAGTGCATCCCTAAAAAAGACTATAGGACTGTATGCTAAACACAGCATTTTCTTCATGTATGAATTTTGTCTTTCAGGTCTATCAGGATAATATATACTCCAAAAGCTGCCAGTTTTACTCTTTCAAGAAAGTCCTGTATGATATGGGGCCAGAATATTTCAACAATGTGGAGCTTGCCTCTTTCCACTCAACCTCAAAAGGATATATGGGAGAGTAAGTCATAAGTCTATCCAGTCATAAGAATACTTATATAACTATTAGGGTGTGATGATTACAATATTTTTATTCTGAAGATCAAGATGAAGTAAAGTTCTAGAAGAAAGTACCCTGACATGGCTTAGCAAGAGTGTGGATGCTTGGAATCTGTGGATAAGAGTGGGTGGACACTCTGATCAAATAGACAATTTATAACTAGAAAAAGGAAATTTTAGTTTGTTTTTTAGGGATATATTACTTAGGTGTTTCATGCTGGAAGAGATACTCGTGTGTTGGCTAAACATTGCACCCACAACCAAAGCCTTTCCCCTGGCCTGCAGAATAGCATCTAATAAACTAGGTAAACTTAACCATGTTCTTTTAGGATGTCAGCTACAAAATGAGTAAGCACAGAGCGACACTTGTTTAGGCATAGCTGTTTATTAGTAAGCGGCATCACCTTTCATATATATTTATATCTGTATATTATCAGCTCTAGTAATTTGGAGAAGCTGACTCGATAGGGCAAAGGAGTTATATAGCTAATGCCAGACATTTGCCAGCCAAAAGTCCTCTGTTCTTTATGCATTGAAACACTGCATGGCACCTTGTTCATATTTACACACACTGCTCTGCACTGGTGTGCCACCTGAACAAGGCAAACCCTGGCATGAAATTACAAACAAAATTGTTAAAATGCAGTTTTTGTTCATGGCACTAAACTTCCCCAAAATAAATTGTGCTGAACTACAATGCCTTAATTACAGGGTAAAATGTAGGTTGTCTTTATCAGTTAATAATTTTGTCCTATCTTAATTACTAATTTAGTTTAGTATATGCTTCTAGAAGATAGCCAACATACCTGCCAAGAAAAGATGATTTGTGATACTATGGGGGGCATTTACTAAAAGTCTCAAATCTGATTTTTTTAGCACTAAAAGTAGCATAAAAAAATGCATGTTTTTTTCCGAAATGTATTATGCAACAAAACTGTAATAATTCTGAATATGTAAATGCTCCTTCTAAAACTTGTCAAGAATCTGTTCAAAACTGAGGTCTGCGGTTGGAATTTGCTCCCCAGAATTACAGGATGTCAATTTCAATGTTTAAATAATATAAGCCTCAAGAAATCTGGAGATGTAATTACAACAGTATATTCTACCCTTTACTGCTAGGTTCATCCTTCTTGGAATAATAATAAGTTTGTGCTAGGAAATTAGTCCATCCTTTGAGAAAACATTTATCTTTTTAACAATCAAATTTTAGAGATAGGGTATTTACTGTATATTACTCGCTTTATTGTTTGTACATAGTGTGGGATGCAGTTCATCTTGCCTTTAAACTGGAATAGAGTAAATAGTCTGTGGTTGTGAATAAGTCATTTAATCTTAATATTAAGTTAGTCTTTAAGCTATTCTAACATGTATTGGATTTATCTTAATTGTGTTCTTAGGTGTGGCTACAGAGGAGGCTATATGGAGGTAGTGAACCTGCACCCAGATATTACAGCGCAGCTGGTGAAATTGCTTTCTGTTCGCCTGTGCCCACCAGTGTCAGGCCAGGCCGCTATGGATGTTGTAGTGAATCCACCACAGCCTGGAGAAGAATCTTATGAACAGTTCATAAGAGTAAGTGCAGATCTATACTTAGTCTAGAGCTGAAGAATTCAAAGGTTTTTTTTTTTTTTTTTTTTATAAATGGCAAGAACTATATACTGTATGCACATCAACAAAATGTCTATTCAGTAAGGACCCAAAATACAACCAAAAGGCCAATTTTAAAGAATTGAAAAAATAAATGTTTTGTTATTAAAAATGTGTGAATTGGTCATGAGTATGGTAGTCAAAACCACACTAAAAGAATATTTTATATTGCTTATTTCATTGTGACATCAGAAAGTTTGAGAAGGCAGGAACCAAGGGGCTGTGGTCACAATTATAACCTTCCCTAATGCTTATATTGGAGAGGCTAGATAAAAATGATGCTGAGAAAGGAATCAAGGAAATTTAAAATGTATTTATATTTAAGTTTACAAAATGGCCAAACGCTTACTTATTGTGTGTATATTAAAAAAACACAATTACTGACTCCACAATTGCCCTGACGTGCGTTCTCAAAGGGCAAAAATTGTTCCGAGACTTTCGATAGCCAAAGTGAGAGAGTGGGAATATCTCCACAATCTATCTATTTCCGTCTTTCCAAACATTTTACAGAGTTTTCAATCAAAGTGTGTTAAGCCCCATCTCAAATAATCAATTTTTTTATTTATTTATATAAGCACAGCCACTTTATGCTAACTGAAGCTTCCAATGCTTTGGAAACTACCAGTAAGCTTATATGACAACAGAGTTGGTGTTAAAGGAGCTATTAGAATTCTATTTTTTTTTTTTTGTTCGTTTTTTTTTTTTTTTTTTAAATGATTGCAGTTGATTTAAAAACCACAATAGAGGCTTGTCTTTATCTTCCTTATAATTATTCATTGTAATATAAAAACTTGGAGTGGTCAACCCTAGTTTTCATTATCGGCCTTCTACCACATAGGCCAGAAAAATTCTGTACCACAGAAGTTGGATGGCACTAAAATAAGTAGGACTACCTGATTGCCTTTGTGCTTCAGAGTTAAGTAAATTTGTCTTGACTTAATTAACCACCCTTAAACTTCAAATATTTATACCTTATCCTGAATCACTTCAAATATCAGTTTACCAACTAATGTAATGAGGAAGGACAGAACTAGACATTAATTTGTTTACCCTATGTTCTTACAGGAAAAGGATGCTATTCTGTGTAATCTTGCAGAGAAGGCTGAGCTGACAGAAGAATTGTTTAACCAAGTGCCAGGCATTAAGTGCAATCCACTGCAGGGAGCCATGTATGCCTTTCCGAGAATCTTCATCCCAGATAAAGCTATTGAAAAGGCAAAGGTCAGTGGAGCCTTCAATTGGGCATATAAGAAATATGTTATGTTGTAAATCTGCCTTTTTAAACTAGAATCTTTTCTTAGCTGTGAAAGTAATATTTTGTAAAAGAAAGGCTACTTCTGAAAGAAGTGAAGTTTTAGATGCACCAGAACTTAAACCTTTTTTTTACATCATATCATAACATTCTTTGCATTTGTAATTTTATAAATGTATAATTTTGCCATAAAAGTATTTGCCCGATGCTTTAACAATACCTAACTGATCCCCATTGTTCCTCTATGAGGGGGCTGCCATATTTGTGCAGCAGTAGTCCATTACCATTAGAAGCTATAACTGACAGGTTGAGAAGGGACAGTCAGGCTGGCAAAACAGTCAGGTTTAGGAACTTCAAGTAACAATTACTTACAAAGCAGTTCTATCGTTGAAAAACGATCAACATGACCTATAGGTATTTTTTATGTACATTCATAGGCGGATTTTCCATAAGGCTAGGGGAGGCTAAGCCTCCCCAAACCTGCTTGGCACATTAAAAAAAAAACAAAACAAAAAAGAACCTTACTCCGTTTCGGCACTGTCCTGGAAATGAGTTCCCCGTTTTGCTATGCTCCGATTGGATCTTTCTTTGACCAATCAGAGCACAGATGCACACAGGGATCGGGAGATTTTGCAAACTGGAAATGAAGACTGAAAAGAAGAATCTGCAGCTATAACTTTACCTAAGAACCAACTCTCAACTTTTGCTGCAGTTTTCATCCCACAGGTACTATACACAGGTACTATACACAGGTACTATACACAGGTACTATACACAGGTACTATACACAGGTACTATGCAGTTCTAAAGAATCACTAGCTGACATTAAATTGTTTTTTGCCTGACCTGACATCTATAATAATTTATAATCTATCCCCTACCCTAACACATGGAGGGTAAGTTAACATTGTGTGTTTATATATTTGTTGTTGTTTTTTGCACTTACTATTTTTTTTTTTTTGTCATTGTTTTGTTCATTTATAGTAAGTTACAGTGGGGCCAATGTTGTGTATCAGTGCCAGTGTTATAGTGCCAGGGCCTGAATATCTGCCATCCGTACCCACTGTGTTTCACTGTATATAATGTGCTGGTTTTGTAAATAAGGACTGCGTCTCACTGTTTATAATGGGGAGTCAGTATCCACTGCCTTTCTTGCTATAAAACTAACAAAAACACATCTAAAGGGGTGGTTCACTTTTAAGTTAACCTTTAGTATGTTATAAAATGGCCTATTCCTAGCACCTTTATAATTGGTCTTCCTAATTAATTTTTTTGAATAATTTGCCTCTCTTCTGCCTCTATACAGATTTCAAATGGGGGTCAAAAAATATTGCTCTTTGAGGCTACAATTTTATTATTATTATAATTTTGTATTACTTATTTTTCCAAGTAGGCCCCTTAACTATTCATATTCCCATCTCTTGTTTAAACCACTACCTGGTTGCTAGGGTAAATAAGACCCTAGCAACCAGATAGCTGCTGAAATACCAAATTGAGAGCTGCTGAACAAAAAGCTAAATAACTGAAAAACCATTAAAAATAAAAGTGAATTCGAATGCGAACTACCCCTTTAAGCTAACTGATCACAAACACAAATGTTTGCAGATCCCCTAACAGAAGTGCACGTATGAATACTTTTACATACTAAACATTTTAGGGTAAAAAAAAAAAGCACCCGCACTTTTGTACAGTATCCCTGGGAGTCAGTGGGAACGGCAAGAGGTAGTTGGGAGGTTAACTTTTTACGCCAGCAGCGAATCCACTAAGTGTCACATTAGCTGTAGGTCAGTCTGTGTATGTGCCATCTTTAGCCTCCCCAAACACAAAAGTCATCCTCCGCCTATGTGTACATTAATATTTTGAAGAGTAGTTTTTTAGTGTCAGTATCACTTAAAGCCAAGTATTGGCCTGATGCAAGGATTTGTACCAAGCTACAGGAAAGTTTGCAACTGTTTCAGTTTAAGCCTCCCCTTTAAAGGAACAGTAACACCAAAAAATTCAAGTGTATAAAAGAAATTCCAATATAATGTAGTGCTGCCCTGCACTGGTACAACTGGGGTGTTTGCCTCAGAAACACTACTATGGTTTATATAAAGAATGCAGCTGTGTAGCCATGGGGGCAGCCATATAATTTTTGTTGCCCTGCACTGGTAAAAGTTGTGTGTTTGCTACAGTAACACTACTATAGTTTATATATAATAAGCTGCTGTGTAGCCCTGGGGGCAGCCATTCAAGCTGGAAAAAAGGAGAAAAGGCACAGGCACTTAGCAGATAACAGATAAAACACTATTGTATTCTACAGAGCTTATCCGTTATCTGCTATGTAACCTGTGCCTTTTCTCCTTTTTTCCAGCTTGAATGGCTGCCCCCAGGGCTACACAGCAGCTTATTATATATAAACTATAGTAGTGTTACTGTAGCAAACACACAACTTTTACCAGTGCAGGGCAACAAAAATTATATTTCTTTTACTTTAAAACTCTTTAATTTTTTGGTGTTACTGTTCCTTTAAGGTTTAACAGTTGGACTAAATTGCCTTTTAAAATGCACTTTTAAAAGAACTTCGGTTTAATCCACATATGGTGATCTCAAAGCCACAGCTTCTTCTTATTAACTGAATTCTTTTACTGGATATATGATTCAGACAGTGGCACTTGGCACTTTAATTATAATGATGCCATCTGACAATAGTAGATTTGTAATGATACAAATGCTTAAAGTGCTGTTAAGGCAAAAGCAGAATCCATGCCAGCCCAAATATCAGGAATAAAATAGGCTTGCCATAAAATAAAAACTAACCAGAAAAGGTGGGTTTTATTTGGAATGATAACTCAGAAAATGAGGGAGTTCAAGACTGTGATTGGTCTAAATACAAAAAGTATGTTCTGGGTTTGTAATTCCGATAATTTACTATGTCAAGAGAATTAAATTAATTAAGTGAAGCCTGAGATAAAACAGAATAGATCTAAAGTGTTGTCATAAAAAATAATTTCCGAAAGAAGGGTGCCATTCATTTAATGTAAGAAAAGTAATCAAGAGTTACTTAGGGTGCCTACTACTAGAAGTGAGACAAAATGCAAGAACACTAATTTTGCTAGTATTTTATTTAAAATGTTATATATATTTCAGTTTTTGTATCACTAACTTATCTTTTTTTGTTGAATTTGTAGCATACCACCTAATTGATTATTATCACCCCACCACAGGAACACCAAATGGCTCCTGACATGTATTACTGTATGTGCCTGTTGGAGGAAACTGGCATCTGTGTTGTCCCAGGCAGTGGATTTGGCCAGAAAGAAGGAACCCATCATTTTAGGTAGAATACAAGACACCAGAAAGATTTTTTTTTCAGCCCTGAAGAGTTTATAGTGTATTTATTTATCAGCATAAAACTTTAGCAATTGTGAAAAACACATTTTGATTGTAATAGTGTACTAATTTATTTTCACTCTTATTTTTAGAATGACCATACTTCCTCCTGTAGAAAAACTGAAGATTCTGTTACAGAAGGTTAAAGACTTCCATATGCGATTCCTTGAAGACTATGCATGAGAAGCTGCAGTGGCAATGATCTTACCAATGAGAATTAGACTGAGAACATTGGCACTCACTAATCCTTGTGCTGCAACAAAACATAGAGAAGCAGGTTGTGGGCTTTTAAGTAACAAGGGGCTTAATATTAGGACTGTACCAGCTTGCCAGTAAGATAAGGAATCTTAAATGATTCTGATACAGACAGAACTGTTTGATAGAATAAGCCAAAAATCAACATTTGTCTAGTTTTACATGACACTTTGAAAAATGAAAAAACACACGCCCTCTAACATTCTCTTTAAATCCATACTATTATGAAAGATTTCCTTGTGAAAGTGCTTAAAGCTTTGTGGATCTATATTAGGTTATTTTCTCATGTCTCATCGAAGAGTAATGTTGGGAAAAACATGAACTCAGTATTATCTAAACACAACATTTTTGTATGATTGATTTACAGAGCCATATTTCTATGATAAGAGAATGGCATTAAGGGTTCAACTTTCACATTCTCTAAGATGCTAACCTTAGGGAATACCAGGAAAATATTCTGCAAAGTGGAGAATTGAATAGCTGGCTTTGTGGATGAGGGAGAAGATTTGAGTTTGCCCTGACAATTTTTCAAATGTATTTTTCATAACCTTATGGCCCACCCATTCCGAAATCTTCTGTGCTGTAGAATACCACTCACCATTTTGGTTATTGGACTTATGTTATATTCAGGAACATTTTGATCTATTTTTGCCAGTTTATAGGTAATGTTACTTCATTAACTGGGTAATGTTATTTTAGAGGATTTATTTAACAACTTCACTTAACTCCGATTTGAATAACATTTATCCCCCCACAAAACCAGATACCTCCTTTATTCTAAAGCAAATAGAATGCAAAGCATGTTTTCTGTACAGTGTCCAGTGTGTGCCTTTAGCAAAAACCTGTGCCATTCAAATGGGCTACAGAGCATAAAATCCCCCACAAAGTTTCTATGAAGTACATAAACAACAGCTTTGACTCCAAGATGGTAAAACTACATAGCTTGGAGTCTTCAAATAGTGATGCTGTGAGTTTACAGTTCTTTATTGGCTGTTCTTAAGTTCTTTATTGGCTGTTCTTAAGAGCACTGAGCTTAGATCCCCTAGCTACACGGTTTCCGAACTTCCAGTGCCATACTTTTTATATTACAAACATATCCAGTTAACCTTATTTGTCTTGCTTTCACTTTTTCTCTTTGCACACCACCCTGTCTATATAATCCTTCACATTCCTGATCCTTAAAGTTCTGTTCTTTGCCATTACATGGATTAAGCCCTATGTGTTTTTGTTTTGTTTTTTTATGGTCTGGACTTATTTTGAACACCTAAGTGCATTACTTATGATTATGGACCACCACTATCCAAGTGGAGACCTGCAGACCTTATATTCCCACTGCAGTGTGCAGTGCTGCTGTGGCCATGAAACTAATATTCTAGTGTCATTAGTATTAAAATACAATCCTTCTGTATTATTACTGTAGTAACTAAGTAGCAGTTAACCACTGAATTAATTACTTTTATATTATACTGCCTTTTGGGAGACACAGGTAGCTGGTATGTTGTAGTGCTGCTCAATTATGTGACACAATGTGTCCTCAACTTTGTATTCTGAATGATAAGATTCTAAACAAGTTTCTGGGTTTCAAGTACTTACCGGTAATACTATTAAAACTGGGGCATCTTAAAGAATTTCAGAAGTTGCAATTGTAGTACATATACAAAACACACCGGCCCTGGGTACTATTTAAGTAAGTACACACCACCAACTTGTTGCCTCACTAAGGAATGCCTTGCTGGGTTGGGCTGGGCACATGTGCAGCTAAAAGCTGAACCTTTGCTCTACAGCATATGCCTACATCCCAGGTCAGCAGCATGGTATCTCAGGGACAATGAAAGTACGGCTCACAATAATAGAACCATGGTCAGTGGAGCACCAGTCTAGCAATTAAAATGTTTGGGGGATGCCTAACAAATTGGTGCTTGCCAACAATTAAACTTTTTCTCGTCCTTTAATGAAATAACACATGATGCCAGCCAAAATTCCATGCAGTTTCCATGAAATTTTGGCGAGTCAGACGCAAAGCCACCTTGGGACTGCAATAATGCTGGAATTCTGGATAGCAACTCTGCATTGTGGAAAACAACATGGCTATTGCACTTGAAATTGCACTTTGTTGGCTGCACTTGAGGATGTACATGACCTCTCTTTTTCTTTTAAACAGATATTTGATAAATATGCCCCTTATTCCACACCTGCCTGGCTGTAGCTGATGCACATTTAATGCTGAGTCTCAAATGCATTGTTCTTCCCACGTTGATTTAGAGCCAGGTTTCTTGCACATGAATATCAGCTAGAATGTTACATGTACTTCCATCCATATGAATTGACCTACCCCTAGTAGTCAAAAGGCATTGTGAGCTATAAAACTGTAATCCTTAAATTTTTTTAACGCATACTGTATATTTATGTTTCCTAAATTGAACTGATGGACTGTTTACAAAGTGAGAATACGTTTTTTTTACTGTTACTTTATTCTTTGTAGTTTCACAGCAGAGTGGAAACGCATATTGCCTCTTCCCACTTATAGACTGCATATCCACAAGATATCCAGCTGCACTACATTATTCTCGGTCTTTCTAAGTTGACTTGGTGAAACTTGCCAATCCTATATTCATGTACAATGTTGCTACATTAACAGAAAATCTCCAGTTTGAAGGTTGTGTTGAATACTGCTGCAATAAAACTCAACTGAGCTCCACTGGGTATTTCCAGTCCCACACATAACTTACACAGCCAATGTGCCTGAAAAGGAAATTGGCACTGCTTTGTACAACAAAGGTATAATTTCAGCCTTCAGTGACTGTTTAACTCATTGTACATTCAAGCTGAAGTATCTTACATACTTTGTCTAGAATATGTTGCCAAAAGAAACATATAACTGAATATGATCTCAAAAATATAGGGCAGAATATACAAGCAAACTGTAGATGCAGAAAGGGTCAATGGCAATCATTTCTGCACCTTGGCAGCCAATTACTACTACTATTCCTACTACTAGTTTAGTTTGCTGACTGCATGGTTTGTATTTGCTGTACAAGAAATGAAGCGTACTTTGTTGCAAATCTACCATAACATACTAACTCTAAATCAGCATAGAAATCTTTCTATGGTCTGTGATACACAATGCAGACAGAGCTGCATTTTTACTTTCTGATCTGTGGGTCAGAGCTGTAACACATGCCCACTTTAAGAGATTGGACTGTAAACTATGTACATGGATATTCTTCTGTGTATGAACTTTCAGTATGTTATAGATAGAATTATTCTAAGCAGTGTTTCAATAGGTCTTTACTTTTAGTTTGCAAACTGAAAATGGTATATAGTTAAACCCAATATTTGCATTTTTATTGCAAACAGGTAGCAGTCAATAGCAGTCAACATTTTAAAGAAAACATCAGTGGTCTTATTTATTAACTAACAAAATGCTGTTACATTGCTTTGTGTAAACTAAGGGGCTGATTTATCAATCATTCTACTTTATTTCTTGCTATGTCTCATGCATGAGCAGGGCCACCATCATGGATACAGGGGGTACTACAGTCAGGTGCCTGTAGCAGAGAGGGGGCTCCAACAAACAAAAGGTACAGTTGTGGGGACTGATTTTCCAATTGGCTTGTATAGGTTTTGGGAGGTTTGAGCTCTTAGATCCTTTAATTGGGAAAGAAGAAAAATTGCTAAATAAAAATCTCGAACTGCAGGAGATTTTTTTAATGGTAATGAGATAACATTGTTAAATCTGCCCTTTAGTGAAGATTATATATGCTGTAAGGGTGCTGTAATTTTCTTGTTGGTAGTATGAAATGATTTCTCAAATAAAAGTTGATATATCTATGTACGGTAAGTTGTATTTTTCTATAGAGGTACATGTATATTTAGTATGCCAGTCTCTATAGAGATACAGCTTTGCCAATATCCATTTAGGACAGATGCAAACAGTCAGGTTCTGCCTGTACTAAGCAGCAAAATGTTACTGTTTGCATCTTCCCTAAAATTGATGTGGCAGAGCAGTAACTATATATAGACCAGTTTTACCTTTACATCCATGTGTTTGCAAAGCAGAGCTCAGTCAAATTAAATTCAGCTTTATAATTTGGGAAATGGCAGGAGATGACAGCTTAAATTTTCACTGAATAGGAACATGCTATTGACATCTACTTTAGCACTGACTAAAAGAAAACACATATACACACATGCACAGTTCGATATACAAACATCCCCAGCAGGGGGCATTAGTTAGTTAAAAACACGAGATCAGTCTCACAATTAGCCCAGACTTGTGAATGTGTACCATTGCCATAAACAAATATTTTTTGTTAAAATAATCCTCAATGCCTATTTTTGCTGCAGTGGCATTATTTAGAATAAAAGAGCAAGAATGCAATGTCCATGTCTAATACAGATCAAAAGCAGCTGATAATAAAGATGGGGAAGGCAATATATGATTGACAGCTCGGATTGTAAATGCCTTTATGATGGGTATGGATGTGTTAATAAAAAAGAATTTGGGTTTCATGTTTAGCTCCAAAACAAACACTAAAGCAACAAAATGGAGTTTTGCACATATATACTGGGCAGACAATCCCGATAAATGTAGTCATGCCTTGGACATCAATTCATAGAGTGTACGTTGGCTAGTGATGGGTGCATTTGCAGATGAAGCTCATTTAAACTTTCTGCAGTTCTGATCATTTGGGCTGTAAGTCTCGAAAAGGTGGCTCTACCATGTGGGCCAGTGATCACCAACCAGTGGCTCGCAGGCAACATGTTGCTCATCAACCCCTTTGATGTTGCTTCCAATGGCCTCAAAGCAGGTGAGCATTTTTGAATTTCTGGCTTGGAGGCACATCTTAGAGCAGGGGTGCCCAAAAGGTAGATTGCAGTGTCCCAGTAGATCACTTTAAAGTTTCTGGTAGACCTCGAGGTGGAATGCAGTGGGATCAAATCCCGCCACATCTTCCCCCCAGCATACTGGAGCTTTTCAGTGCGGCTTTTTCATCCCAGTATAGAAGATTGTCCCCACCGGGCCACTGTATATATTTGTTCCTACTATATATGTTTCTGTGTGCAGACTAAAAAAGTAGGCCATGAAGAAGGGAAGTAAAAACTACTACAATCCTTTCTCATTACACTTAACTTGAATTTGGTACTTGAATAATGTTATGTGGGTATTAAATGTGAATTTGGCACTGTATTTATATATTGCATATTAGCAATTATATGTATATTTGTTAAAGGAGACATATCCTATAAAAAATTATGAATGTTCCAGTGAATTATACTCCTCTAGATATTGAAGGATTGTGCTTAAAAATGTTGTGTTTCAAACTGATTTTTTGAGAAATTCCCCCAAAACCCCACTAGCCCCGCCCATCTGTTCCACTTCCTGCTGGCTGAATTCTCTGGATGTGCAGGGGAGCCGGCAGCCCTCTGTACAGGCAATGTAGGAGAGGAACCAATCAGCAGCTAGGCTGACCTGATAGGGAACTGAAGCCTGTCTTTGCTTGTGTGCCAGCAGGGCTGTGATTGGCTCTCCCCCTCCCACTGTGCTTCTGGCAGGGACCGTTAGGACACGCCCACTCTTCATTTCACACACCGACAGAGAAGCAAGAGGATCTATAGGGAGCTCCAATAAAGGGGCCATTTTTACAGATAGGATTAATATTTAGCACAAAGGGAAACCAGCACCGTATATTATTCATAATTGCCTACAAAATTAGGGTTTTCCCCATTTATCTGTCTTCTTTAAACATCAATTGATAACTTTTCTTGCTTATTGCGCCAAATGATAGATGTCGCTCCATAATTTTTTTTTTATATTTAAATGTTGCTAACAGGTAAAAATGGCTGAGGACCCCTGATATAGAGCCACTTCTACAGAATCCATCTATTTGGCCTTAAGGTCCCCATACACGGTAAGATCCGCTCGCTTGGCGAGATCGCCAAGCGAACGGATCTTCCCCTGATATCCCCACCTACGGTTGGGCGATATCGGGGAGCTTGAGGTTAAATAAAAAATAATCCGATCCTTTGGCCCTGTGGCCAATTTCAGGCCAGATATCGGTCGGCCAGTCCGCTCGTTTCTGCCCCTACACGGGCAGATAAGCTTCCGAGTCAGTCCAAGGGACCGATATCGGCAGCTTCTATCGGCCCGTGTATGAGGGCCTTTAGAGCTAATAGGTTGGAGAAATGGCATACATTGGTATGATTCTTCCAGTCTGCCAAAGCATTGCCTCAAGAGTATTCACTGACACTGGTGCAACTGTATAACACAAAGGGGCAAATTTATCAAAATGTGAGTTTAGAGCTTAGTCATTAAAATGTACCCACGTTCCTTTCATTCCTATTGGATTTTTAAAAGTTTATTTATCAAACGGTGAGTTCTAACTTTCACCCACTGATAAATATGCTTTTAAAAATGGCCTACAATTGGGCATTAGGTAACCCCAATCCCCTCTGATCTGCTAAGCGCGAGCAATGACATCCACCGCTCAGTGCCCACACAGGGCAGATTTTGTTCTGGTGCCATGAAGCCCTAATCAAAGAACAGTTATTGTAACACAACAATAACCAGATGATTTAGCAGTTTTAATACAGATATAAATAGGTATAGACAAATTTTGTTGCAATTGGTCTTCATTTTTTATTTAGCTTTTTGTTTAGCAGCTCTCCAGTTTGGAATTTTAGCAACTATCTGGTTGCTAGGGTCCAGGTCAAGGTCATACTGGCCCACTAACCCACACTCCCGGGCAGAATTTATGGGTGCTCCTTCTGACCTCCCCCTGGTTGTGTCCGCAAAGTAGAGAAGTGAAAGGGTTGTGACATTGGGTACAGCCTGTGAATGAGCTCATGAGTGAGGTGGGGGCCCTGAGGGGGTGTGTAGCCCTGGTGGGCCCTGGAGACCCCAGTCTGATCCTGGTCAAGGTTACCATAGCAACCAGGCAGTGGTATGGATGAAAGGTAACACAATAAATAGAATGATAAGTAATAAAAGGCAACAAAAGAACTGTAAACTCACTAAAAAATAGCTTTTTGGCTGCTGGGGTCAGTGACCCCCTACTAAAACTGGAAAGATGCAGAACAGGGAGTGAAGTCATTAAAAAACTAACACCAAAAATGAAAACCAGTTGAAAAGCCAAAAACCAGTTTGAGTGAGATGTTAGGGGAAAACATTTGCTGCACGCAGGGCAATACACCCATGTGTAAGTGTAAAGAAGAAATCAGGCCTATAAAAAACAGGGCTGGATCATTATATCTCTCATGACATGGAGCTGGTTGATGTTAACTGTAAATCTGTTTTTCACCCCTGTACCATGTGTTCAAGCTTTGTAAGCTATGTTGTGCACTTGTTGTGCTATATGACTAATTAAATATAAGGCAATATAACTGGATGCTGTGGGTTAGCAAATTGTGTAAAACTGCATCAGTATTCATCATTTTTTGGCTTAGTTTCAAATGAGATAATGGGAAGCCCCTCCCTAGAACTTGGTAGTGGGTGTAGTTAGAGGTGTGTCCTATTGCCAACCCCTTAGTTGTCTTAATAAAGCACACATGAATATGTTCTGAGGTCTGCTCTTGCATGTGAGAACAATGCCACCCAAGAGGAACAGAAAGCGGCTAGGTACTCGGGGTGAGGGAAGTGGAGACTCTGGGGTTGGGATGTTTGAAAGGAATGATGCTGTGCAGGAGCAGAAGAAAGAGAAGATTAGACTGTTCATGCAGGACTTTGTGCAGCAAGGTATGTTTAAGGATCTAAAATGTCTTACTCTCTAATACAGAGGCTCACTAATAATAGTTATCTGTTTAGTTGCATTGATCTGTGACTTACTCTTCCTCTGCCCCCTCAAAGCCCACAACTATAGTTTAGAGTCTGAACACTTTATGAGCAGGTGTGCATTTGCACAGGTTCCAACATTCTCCTATTAAGAGGGAGAATCTAGAACAGCTAAGAACCTGCATGGCTAATTACTAGCCTGTGCTGCATTATAATGAGCAATATGCTATGCAACTAAACTAATCATCCATTTAGTGTGTTGAGGTGGCACACTACTGGCTGATACCCTTAAAGGGGTTGTGCACCTTTGCGTTAGCTGTTGATATAGAGAGTAAAATTGCAATTGGTCTTCATTTTTAATATTTGTATTTTTTTTTTTTTTTTCCATTTCACTTTTTGTTTAGCACAGTTTGGAATGCCCAGGTTGTTAGGTCACTAGGGTTCATCTTACCTTAGCAACCATGTAGAAAAATATCAAAGCAAAGCAAACAATAACAATAATTGGCAAGGTTGCAAAACAGGCAGATCTACCAATTTCAGGCTAATTTGATTGTTTTGCCCCATTGGCCTAAAGGACTTGAATCTGCAGCTTAAATCTGCCTGTATATGGCCACCTTAAAGACCTTGTGGGCATTATGTACTAAGGGACCATAACTTGCACTAGTGCAGGACACTTAACTAAACTTTGTTCATGGCAGGAATTTGTAATTACATAGTGACAATGCTATAAGAGTGTTCACAGAACCATGTGCTATAGTCCAGGTCTGGTGCATACATTAAAAACAGTATCCCATGTGCTGCAGCCTTTTCTCTTTTGCTGGGCTGGATAGATTGTCACAATCTGTTATTGACCAGTGACCGCCCCCTATGATTTAACCAACCAATCCTTTCTTGGAAGGAAGCAGAATTGGGTCACAAGGGAGAAGTGTAACTTTGTTACAGATTTTTGTGTCATTTGCAAAAAAAAAAACTTGCCTTGACACAATTACACAGCTACTATCAATTATGAATATAAACGGAAAAAGCCGCCCAGTATGGATCCCTGGGATAAACCACCTATTACATTTTTTTTTTTTTTTTTCAATTTAGGCTTAGCCATAACTGTCTAATATGGTTTAAGCAAAGTATTAGCCATGCCACTGCCTTCATAACCAGTCCTAAACTTTGCAGTTCCTTGTATACCACATTTAATGACCATTGTACCAGTGGAGTAGCACAACACATCAGCTATTGGAGTGCATGCTCCTCAGTGAAAACAGTGATGCTGTATAGTACTGCTCTTGTATAATTCATCTTCCAGAGTTCCCAGACCAGTTGGCATGGGTGGGAGGAGGTTCCTGTAGACTCTGACTGGTGGGTGGGACTGCAATGTAATACAAAAGAAGACCACATAAGCCTTCCTTAAACTCAGGTGGTCAGATGGGACCTGCAGTGTCAAGAGCGATACGCCTAAAGAAACATATCACCTTTAGTGGAACTGGGTGAGGGCACCCCACAACATAGGAAGATCTAGCAGTAGGACTATAGGAGTAGAGTAGCTAAGCGGTTCTTGACTCCAACAAGAAAAGTGGTGGGATGTGATTGATAAGCCCTTTAAAATCACTTTGGTCAGAGCTGGTTTGAGTAATGGCTAGGCGCTCGGCTAGACAGACCAAAACCTGTAATTGGAGTACTGGCGAGGTGGTAGCTAAGGCTGATCAAGCTGATGAAGTGGATGCCTGTGAGAGAAGTACTTTCAGGAAGTGGCTGACGTTTGTGTCTTGGGATAAAAGTAGGCCAAATGTAGGCTAATATAAATTTAGTTATCCTGTTTTGATAAACCATGTGTTATCATTGTAGAGAACTACTAAAGATGGATTTCGGCAATAAACCTGTTAAATGTTATCAGGACGTCGGCATTTCCTATAAAATGTAAAGTTTTGACATAGCTTAATTTTTTTAATTACTTATTGGGTCAGTAGATTCCCAGCAAGATGAAGGGTTCCCATTTCTAAGTGTGGCACATATTTAAATACAAACTCAACTAACCTAACCACTGTGCTTAGCCTGCTGCTTCTGGCACTGCTGCTCCTACATTTGTTTCCCTTAACTCTTAATGCTTTCTTCATTATATTATCTTATGATATTTTAGAGAAAATATTCCACATTTAAATTTTTTCTTTTTTACGTATAAATCTGTCTGTACCCTAAGCGGTGAATGATTTGCAGTTATAGTCCAAAGGCAAATTTTCCCTGTGTTGATAACTGAGCTCCACACACACTAATTATATAACTTTATTGTATATTTCCTTCCCAATTCTATGGCATCCTAGGAAAAGACCGATTAGCTGAGTTAAAGAAAGATCTGGAATCTTTGAGCACTACAGCAGATAAAGCTTTGGAAGTGGAGCTCTTGAAGATGCCCCTGGCTATCCGGCACATGAAAGTACAAGACTATCTCAGTAAGTGATGGTGTTCTTTAATAAATCGCTGCCTTCTGCCACATTCAGATCTTGGCACCCATCAACATTTAGTTTAATTCTGTGAAGTCCGTCTCCTAGAATTTGCTTTGGTGGTGACACTTAAAGTGATACTGATAAAAAAAAAAAAAAAAAAAACTTACCGTGCATAAAGTTACCTATAGGTCATGTTGATCATTTTTCATCATTAGGGCTGCTTTTGTAAGTAATTGTTACTTGAGGTTCCTAAACCTGACTGTTTTACCAACCTGACTGCCCCTTCTCAGGCTGTCCGTTATAGCGTCTAATGATAATGGACTACTGCTGCACAAATATGGCAGCCCCCTCATAGAGGAACATGGGGGATCAGATAGGTAATGTAAATGCATTGGGCAAATACTTGGCCAAAATTATAAACAGCATGCAAAGACAATGTTAGGCTAGAAATGTTGAACATTATGTTGTGTGCTTCTGTACCAGCCCAAGGCAACCACAGCCTTTAGCAGGGAAGATCTGCAGGAAGATGCCCCCAGTAGCTCCCCATCTTCTTTTCTGCTGATTTACTATACATGCTCTGTGCTGCTGTCTATTACTGAGCTTAGGGACCAATGCACAATATACTGTGTATATAGAATATGAATGTCACAATATAAGACTGATTTGTAATTTATTCAGATTCACATTACATGATACTTCTGAAACCAGTGCAATTAGCATCAGAACTTAATAATCGGCCCCCTGGCATCAGTTTGTTACAGGCCAGCCTCTCTTTCTGCTTGATAATTTGCAACAATCCCTAAGCTTAGCTTCTCAATAACTGCTCAGAGCCCACTGAGCCTGTGCGTGTCACTGGCACTTGGGGAGCTCCTGTGACAAGTTTGAAGTCCTAGATCGTTGCTGCTACTGAGATGCTGAAACTTTAGGCTGTTGCAGTAAGTACAGTATATAAAATATGGCATTTTTAGCCATACTCATATTTAGGTGTCATCATAGAACAAAAAAGTGAAGGTTAGATAATTGTATCCTCTTTGTAAAATGTCTCCTTTTTATATTTATTCCTTTTTTTATTCTAGGCTTAATGGGAGGTGACAAGACTGCTGTTGCCGCAGCTGCAGTGAAGGTATCTGTTATAATTACCCAAGAATTCAAAACATTAAGGCATAAAAAATGAAGACGCATGATTAAAATGTTACCCTACACCCTTATGTGAGCAAAAATGTATAGGAAGCCTATGGGGAACCCAATACCCTGCTACAATATCAATGAATACCACACACTGATTTTTCTAATTAAGGCATTTAACTCTTTGCAGTGTGTGTGTGTGGGAGTACTATAATATGTGCAAGAAACATTTGCTCCAGGTCTCTCTTGCAGAGCATTTTATTGGCTGATAAATTTTATGTTCAACTTAAGCCAAATGAGTAGGGTTATTACTGAAACTGATTATGCCTATTCCTTTATGGGAAACTATCTATCCAGCAAGTTCCGAATCATGGGAAAGCCATCTCCCATAGACTCTATTTTAGAAAAATGTAAGTATTTTTTTTTCTCTGTAGTAATAAAACAGTACCTTGTACTTGATCCCTACTAAGACATAATTAATCCTTATTGGAGGCAAAACAATAATATTGGGTTAAATGGTTTAAATTTTTTAGATTTTTTTTTTTTAGGTAAATCCTAAAATTTGTGATCCAAATAACAGCAAATACCCCATGTCCAGAACATTCTGGATATTTACTTACTACCCTCTCTCTCAGGTAATAAACACTGTATAAATAAGTCTTTTTTTCCCCCGAATAGCTGCCTGTGTGTTAGTTTTATGTTTATAGAAGTGCAAGGTTAATTATATGAGGGGGTTAACTTAGCCCCTTTTTAAACGAGGACTGAAATTCCAGCCATAATTTGTTGCAGATACACGTTATTGAAAAATATTTCTAATTTTAGCCTTAAAAATATTATTCCCATGACCCGACATGGGAGATCTCGGGCAAGTCCTCCCCCCAACCCCCAATACATGGTATTTTAAGCTGCCGACTCGGTCTAGAGGGGCCAAGCCAGCAGCTTTATCAGCCCAAGAAGCTTGCTTTTTTTAACTTGGGGCAACATAATGGAACAAGTGTGCAGCTCTGTGTCTGATTATTCTTTCTACATGCAATAAAGTCACACTATTAAGACTAAGTCATACAGCTAAAGTATATGTTCTTGCGCATTGCTCCAGATTTTTCTTTTGTCCCTGAGAATATCACTCACAACATTTTTTCATATCTTTTGTCATAGGCACAAAAATATTAAGTGTATTGCATCTTTAAGAATTTTATTTTTTTTCCTTTGAACAGCTTGACTGTTCTGTTGATGAACTCTCTGAGCCAAAACTAGTCAGAAAAAGCAGTAAGAAGGGTAAGTATGGATGAAATGTAATTTAGAGAATTAGCATTCACTGAGGGATTTAAAAACACCTTTTATTTCCCATTCCAGTTAAGGTCACCACAAATGTAGAATATCAGGATGACATAAGAACAAAAGTGATGACAACGACAGGGAAGACAAGGACTGTACAAAAGGTATCATAGAAGAACAGTACAACTGACTGTGTTGGTTTCTGGCATTTATGTACATGTTGAAATGATGTGACAATGCAAAGGTACCAGGCATAATGCATTCAAAGCACAACTAGTATTAAACATTAGCAAATCTGTTGATACTTAACACTTTTCTAGGCTAGCAAGATATGCCACAGAAGATTTCGGTCCCTTAGACCGATTCGGCAGCTTATCGGCCCGTGCAGGGGCAGCAACAACGGGCCTGCCCTACCAATAGCTGGCCTGAAATCTGGCTGATATTGATTGGGCAGGTTAAAAAATTCTGTTGGATCGCGGACCACATAGGCTCGTTGATGCGGTCCCCAAACTGACTGCACCCATTACCATTGTTATAATTCGATTGAATTAGCCTAAATTCCCCTGATATTGGCCACCTGTAGGTGGGGATATCGGGAGAAGATCCGCTTACTTGGGAACCTCGCCAAGCAAGCGGATCTTGATGTGTGTGGCCACCATTACTGTGGTGACTTTGCCAAATAATTCAGGTGGTGTTGCACTTTATTGTATGAGCCTGTCTGTGACATTAGGAAAATATCAACCTTAAAATCATTTAATCAATTGATATCTTGGTTACTATGAGAGAGCTGAAGATTTCCATACAGAATTTGATATTACTAGACTGCTCTAGTTATACTGTCTTCTTGTATGATATCGCATCGCCTTTCCTAATCTGCTTGCACCGATTCTTAGATTCTTCATGAACTTAGGTTCATGAAACCACAATTTTATTTTTTTTTTTTTTTGAGAAAAAAATCATATTTTTCAAAGCCAGGTTCTCGTGCTGTTTAGGATCGTTCGGATCTGAAAACTTTTGGACTTTCGGATTGCAACCACAATATATACTTACAACCAAGAAAAGAATTTTCATGACATTTTCGAACATCAGAAATTATCTTGGTTACTCTGAATTTTTTCCAAACGTAATTTTAAACACCCAAAAATCGTGGTTTAATGAATGGGCCCCTTAGTGTCTGTGGTAAGGAGCAAAAGATGTTCTAGAATCCGATCTGGTCATGCCAACATGAAATACATGGCTTTCGATTACTGAGAGGTAAAGTTTAGTCCTGCAAGTCCTCTAATAACTAGTTTTCTGCAATGGCTTAACTTCTATTTACATCAATGGCTGTATTTTAAAACACCCCACTTCCACAAACCCACAGTTATGTATTTATTTTAGGTGCCAAAAAGCAAATCTATGCTTTCACTTACCGGTAAAAACAGCAAGAAAACTACAGCTCTCACCAGGTATTAATTACTTTCATGAAACATCCTGTAGATATTTAGCACTTTTCTGCGCCTAGAACTTTAATGTTTAAAATAAAACAATCTTATCAGTAAGATTTAATTAAATCCCTATCACTGTAGTGTGTGATATCTATGTATTTGGTCTTGTAGTGCAATTGTACATTATATTGTAATTTTATCCACTTGTGTTTTGGTGTTACTGTTCCTTTAAAACCATATAGACCCTTAAGCTGGTCATACACGGGCGATGTTGCCAAGCGAGAGGATCTTCACCCGATATCCCCACCTATATCGGGTAGCACGTACCTTAAAAAAAAAATTATCCGATTGTTTGGCCCCAGGGATTACATTTGCAGCCATGGGGCAGTCGGTTCGGCGACCGCATCAACGAGCCGATGCGGTCCCCGATCCGACTGGATTTTCTAACCTGGCCCAATTTCAGGCCAGATATCGGTCGGCCAGCCCGCTCGTTTCTGCCCCTACACGGGCCGATAAGCTGCCGAGTCGGTCCAAGGGACCAATATCGGCAGCTTTTATTGGCCTGTGTATGGGGGCCTTTAGGCTTTAAGGAACAGTAACATCTAAAAAGTATATAAAAGTAGTTACATAGCAGGTAAGTTAAAGTACCATTGTATTTTACAGAGCTTCTGTTTTCTGCTATAACCTGTGCCGTTTCTACTTTTTTGCAGCTTGAATGGTTGCACTGCAGCTTCTTTAAATAAACTATAGGGTTGATTCACTAAAGTGCGATAAAACAAGTGCTATTTATAGCATGCATTAAAAATGTTCTCACGTCTTAACGCACAATTCACTAAAAGGATATTTGCGTTAATTTAGACGCAATGTTGTTATGTATGTTATTTAAGTCGCGAAGACTATTTTTGTGCGGTATTTGACGCAGCACGCTATTAACACACGTGCGCTACTTATAACACGCACGCCATATTTGCCATACACAGCATTACGTTCATAAAACTACTTTTTTTGAAAATGACCATTTCCCTGCAAACTGGAGGCTGCATCACTCTAGGGCCAACACAGACTTGAATAAATCACACTGCAAAGTCCTTATTGTGTTGCCAAAAGCTCATGAACTGTACTTTTCTATAATTACCGCCTGCCCCAAGTAGGTGTTAATTTTCGCATAGACTAATGCGATATTTAGCGCGTCTAAGTGTTTGTGAATCATGCGTTAGTATTATTTCTGTGCGAGAATTAACGCGATGCGGTAAAATTAACACATTCGGTTGCTCGCTGTTTAACGCACGCGATATGTGACTTAACGCATGTGATAATACTTTAGCGTATCGAGCGTTTTTTTCACATCAATTTTACAGAGTTATTGCACTTTAGTGAATCAACCCTTATGAGTCTTTCTGTAGCAAACACACAACTTTCACCAGTGCAGGGTAACCGTACATTACATTTTAATTTCTTGAAAGCTTTCATTTTTTTGGTGTTATTGTTCCTTTTAAGAGGCTCAATCTAGCCCTGTAGTAGTCTCCCACACAATATAAACCAAATACTGTGTCTTAAAATAATGCATTTATTGTGCTTCTAGGTCTGTATCTGCCACACCTATAGACAAAGCTTCTAAAAAGTTATTGGTAACCAATTCATCCAGCAAACCAGCTCAGCGCTCATCAAGGTAAACCCATCTAGCAGTAGATCGTGTTTTGCATGTCCCTGACTGTTAAGGTACCATATATAATCATAACGCTGCTTTTTGCTCAGATACACAAAAATACTAGGATCTGCCATAACAACCTGTTCTGTAAGAAATGAAACTACAGTTCTACAAGATGTAATACCTTCAGACAAACCTTCCTGGTGCATTAAGTACAGTTGAGGATTATGATTATATATATTTAACTGCTTATAAATCTGTAGGAAAAAAGGCACTGTAGCTAAGGAGGCCCAGTATTAACAAAATAAGTTATTTAGCACCGCAGAAAAAAATGCTGTATCAATGCCACACGCAGCTCTAAGTTATATTTGTTAAAAGGAGAGGCAAATGGGGGGGGGGGGGGGAAAGTAATTGAGGTCAGGCCATAGGTGTTTAGGAGCATTAATATAAGGAGCTCTAGGCCCAGTGGCCTTTCCCTGTCCTCTCTGAATTGAATCTGCTGGCTTTTTATGAATTTATATTTTGTCCAGTTAGGCCCTTGTTTCAAAATAAATTTTTTTTTTTCATTCCCAGAACAGCAATGACTCCACTCTCCCGTTCTGCCCGGAGTGATGCCGTTTTTTCCTTTGGAGATGGTACATTTTTGGATGAAGGTGTCCCTTTTGTTAAAATACCACTGGCTGATGGGCAGGTAAAACCAACACATTAAATGAGGAGGGCTTATCCTCTGTAGTGTACGGTGGATATGGAGCATCCCTATCCTAGCAATATTTGGGCAGTCAGTAAAGAAGGTTTAGTACTTAGGAGATCTCTACTTAGTGATCCCAAACACTTGAAACCCTGTCCACTAAAAGCATTAGGAGGCCCCTATAACAACCATCTGATGGAAGAATAGGGCACTTGTTGCTTCTTGTGGTAGCTGTGAGATGGCAGTTTGCTGGATTTGTACCTTTATAAAAGCACAGACAGGGTTATGTCCGTTATTCATGTTTGTGGCCAAGTTTAGAAAACCTACTTTAATCAGTCTCCGAGCACACAGGCAGGAGCCCCTACCTCAGCCCTTCAGGATAAAGCAAAACCCAGTTTGTATTCAGTCTCATGGAAGTTTGCAAGCATGGCCTTGTTTCTCTCTCCCAACCCCAAGTATGACATAGAGGAAGACTGACTTTAAATGGCCCATTGGAATATATGTGCAATTCAGACATATGCTAACTTGCCATCCTCTTTTGTGTGTGTTCAGACTGTGTTTTCAGCTGGAGATGACTTGGACAGTCTAAATGTGGAACTACTGAGAGGAGATACAGTGCAGCACATTCACAACCTGGTGGTAAGAAAGATGTCGGTTACACTGGCACCCTTTGCTTATTTAATTTAAAGGAGAAGGAAAGGTATAAACTAACTAATTTTTATCAGAAAGGTCTATGTAAATCAGCCATAAGCACTTGCAGAAAAGCTGAACGGAGTCCTCTATCAAAAGAAACACAGGATTTCTTTTCTTCTTTTTTTGTGTAAACATGTTCCTTGGTATCAGACTTCCTGCTCTTAGAAAAATCCTTCAGGGCACAGTATGAGTCTGCTCGGTTTGCTCCTCTCTCTCTCTGCTCACCCTTCCAACTGTGATCAGACCTGGATTTGTGACAGAGCCACAAAGGCACGGGCCTAGGGCGACACAAATTAAGGAGCGTACCTAAATTTGCTCGCAGATGGAGCACTGGGAACAGAACACGCAGAAAACGTAAGTGCGTCCTGTCCCCAGTGCTCCGCATGCACAATCATGAGGGGGGTGGGGAATTAGGGCAGCCTCTGGGCGCCCTCCCAAGAAATCCGGTGCTGACTGTGATATGTAATCCTAGCTACCAGCAGCTTGAGCTACTGAGACCAAGCTAAAACGGCAGCTTCTTTATTAAACAAACCGAGGGAGCTTCTAGGGCTGTTTACTCTGGTATGGTAAGGGTGAAGACACACAGAGCAACTTACTAGCAGCTACTTGTCATGGCTACTAAACACCGGAAAATACCCTTAGACAATAAATCACCTGAAGTTACCTTGCAAGGAAACTTCAGGCGACTTTGGTAAACCAAAAGTGTTGTGTATGCAAATTGGGTAATTAGTTGCCCGCAATAGCAAAGATTTCTGGCGGGTGACTAATCACCCCGTGTGCCACTGCCCTAAAGCTTTCTGCAGAATATAGCATTCTAGGTGGCACTATTGTGGTTAATCTATTGGCAGTAATATGCAAAATGCCCTTTCTTCTCCTTTTAAGTATAAGGATATCAAAACCCTGACCGCAAGCAATTTGAAGAATTTTAAATTTTGGGCTGGACAAATGTAAACTAAAAATGGAAGATACAATTTTTAAAAAAATCAGTCTGCACAGTCTTTCTAGAGTACAAAGCTATGGGTAAGGTCCAATCCAAAATCATCTAAGCCTAATAATGTACCTAACAAACAATATGCTATGTTTACAAAACGTGTCAAATCAATAAAAATGAAAGTATACAAAAAAAAATCAGTCTGCAGTAGTACTACTGTGAATCCACTCACCCAATTGTATTTCTTTTCAGGGCCAGCTAACTAACTTATGTGCAAAAGCTTCCATTCAGCAGCATGGCAATACCCTCTGACTTTTACTAATCACATGGAATTTTTGTTGAATGTTTGTTTTCCACCACAAGTTCTATTAAGTATTAATGTCTGCTTTTTGTACTTTTATCTGTAATTGTTTTGTGTACTAATAAAAACACACACTTTAAAGATTTGGGTGGTTGTTAATGGTACATTCTCTACTTGGAATAAGGTCCTCAGTGGGGTCCCTCAGGGTTCTGTACTGGGTCCACTTTTGTTTAATTTGTTCATAAATGACTTAGGGGAGGGTATTATGAGTAATGTATCAGTGTTTGCAGATGACACAAAACTCTGCAGACCAGTCAATTCTATCCAGGATTTGGCATCCTTGCAGCAGGATCTTGACTAACTGGCAATCTGGGCAGCTAAGTGGCAGATGAGATTTAATGTGGATAAATGTAAGGTCATGCACCTGGGATGTAAAAATATGCAAGCTGCGTATACCCTTAATGGGACTGCACTAGGCAAATCCATAATGGAGAAGGACCTTGGAGTCCTTGTAGATAATAAACTTGGCTGTAGCAAGCAATGCCAGGCAGCAGCTGCAAGGGCAAACAAGGTTTTGAGCTGTATTAAAAGGGGTATAGATTCACGGGAGGAGGGGGTTATTCTTCCCCTTTACAGAGCGCTGGTAAGGCCCCATCTAGAATATGCTGTTCAGTTTTGGTCTCCAGTGCTCAAACGGGACATTATTGAGTTAGAGAGGGTCCAGAGAAGGGCAACTAAGCTGGTAAAGGGTATGGGAAGTCTCAGTTATGAAGAAAGACTGGCCAAGTTGGGTCTGTTTACACTGGAGAAGAGGCGCTTAAGAGGTGACATGATAACTATGTATAAATATATAAAGGGATCATATAATAACCTTTCTAATGTTTTATTTACCAGTAGGTCCTTCCAACGGACACGAGGGCACCCACTCCGTTTAGAAGAAGGGAGGTTCCATTTAAATATTCGGAAAGGATTTTTTACAGTGAGAGCTGTGAGGTTCTGGAATTCCCTCCCCGAATCAGTCGTACTGGCTGATACATTATATAACTTTAAGAAGGGGCTGGATGGATTCTTAGCAAGTGAGGGAATACAGGGTTATGGGAGATAGCTCTTAGTACTAGTTGATCCAGGGACTGGTCCGATTGCCATCTTGGAGTCAGGAAGGAATTTTTTCCCCTCTGCAAATTAGAGAGGCTTCAGATGGGTTTTTTTTGCCTTCCTCTGGATCAACTAGTAGTTAGACAGGTTATATATAGGCATTATGGTTGAACTTGATGGACATATGTCTTTTTTCAACCCAACTTACTATGTAAAGATTTGATCCTTGTGCATTGAATATTGTTATAATTGAATAACAGTAGGAATGGGCTCCTATGATATTCTGAAGAACCCCTGCTAACTGCCAATGAGCGCCAATCAAGACTGCTAATAAAACCATCTAGATGTGCACTCATTCATAGGTTGGTCTTACTGATATCTGTGTAACCTGGGTGGCTTTTTGGTAATGAGATACTATTAGGCAGGCTTCACGCGCCAACATTTTTTAGAGCTGGTACATTATCTGTTTAGGGCTAAGTGTAGAGCTGGGCGGTATGACCAAAAATTTATATCACAGTATTTTTCAAAATTATATCGGTATCACGGTATTTGACAGTATTTTTTTTTCCAATTAACATTGGTGGCCAGGGCCCCTAAATATTGCTATTGAGACAATTAGTATTTAATCCACAGGGAACAAAGTTGAAAATATATGGAAAGGCTCGTGTTGGTACAATTCCTCAGAGGTTCTAAATCGGTATATGAAGCACTGCTTCATGCAGTTCTGTACTTGGAATGTGCAATTTTGGGAGGTTTGTACCAGTGAGGTGCCAGTAGAGGGAGCATGTGACCAGCTAAGCAGGAAGCTTTCCCCCCACTTTCCCCTTATAATTACGATTATTATTTATAAGCAAAAATGAATATCTGTTTTTAAAAAAAAAAAAACGGTATTCGGTATTTTACGGTATACCGCCCAGCACTCCTAAGTGGTTATTTTTCTATTAATAAAATCTATGTTTAAAATGGTTTATTGTATGTGGGTCTCTGAAATAGTTTAGAATGAGGGCAAGAGTGGTTGTTAGGGCAAAAACACCCTAAGGGGCACATTCATCAAAGTACGACCGGTCCGAATACAAAAAATTCGTATTTTTTTACAACTTTTGTGTATTTTTTTTGTGACACTTTTGTACTTTGCGTCAAAAAGCGCAACAAAATCATTGTCACGCTGAGTACAAAAGTTTGATTCATTAAAGCTTTGGTATTGTCACTTTCCTTGGGCCAGGTTGGAGCCATTGAGTCCTATGGGAGGCTTCCAAAATCATGCACAGAAGGTTCAAAGTCAAAGGTTTTCCTACAGTTTACAATTGGTCAGATATGAAAAAAATCTTACTTTTTCGGATATTATAAGATACAAATTTTTCATACTTTAAAAAGCACAATACAAATAAAATGTATTTAAAGGATATGTAAAGCCTACATTTGCCTACAATGTATGTAAGTTGGGCACATCTTCCCCAGCCAAATGGCTTCATTTGTACTGCATATATCCCCTCCCTTTGCCAGCACCATCACATTTTCCTAAAGCAAATAGCAGCTTTCATCCGGTGGCCATTTTTCCTCTGATACATAATCAGATACATTTAAATCTGCAAACAGCCTACACACACAGACCCTTATTCAGCATACGTTTCATTAATAATACAGGCTCACACAGGCACAACTGTCTCTGATAAAAGTTCTGCTTTGTTTGAGCTGAGCTCAAGACAAAGTAGAAAAAAACTGAAGCAGACAGCTGGAGCTGAGTTTCTATGGGAACCAGCAATGCCATCTCTTTACTGGCTGCTAGACTGGAGGGTGTGTTTAGTAATCTGAGCTTAGAACAACTGAGCATGCCCACAAGCCAACAGCCAAAGCAAATTCCTGAGGGAGGGGTTGAGTGGGTTACAGGAGGAGAAGGAAATCTAAGTGATTAAGGAGATGCTGCAGCCTTACTATTAACCTCTGGACAACCAGTGTGGCAGGTATTGAAAGATTTCAAAGAGGCTGTTCACTGATTACATTTTTGCGTGTGGGGTTTACATGTCCTTTAATACAATTTTTTGTATTGTGCTTTTTAAAGGTACGAAAATTGTACTTTGATAAATCTGCCCCTAAGTGTAGGGTCCACTTCTCTCCTTCTGCATTTTGTAGACGGGCATAGAGAAGCAGATCTGCTCCTATACACTCCAGTGTGTAGCTTTGCTGACACTGTCTGCCTGAATGCAGTAGCTACATTGAGTGGAGAGCGACTTAAAAAAAAACCAAAACCCTATTTTCCGGCCCTTGTCCTAAGTCATAGGTCTGGTAATCCTGGTGATTTATAGAACACAAGGTAAATAGAATGGAGGTTATGTAAGTGGAATTGCAGCTACTTACATAAGTCATTATATTGTATAAAGACAGGAGTCCTTTTTGGATATATAGTACAATTTAGAGCACAACTGCGGTATGTTTCTCCCATACTGCAGCATTGTTGCAAGGGGTTATTGGGCCTGACACAATTGAGGTCATAGCATCAGAATGGATGCAATGGCAATTCTCTGTAAATCAGACGCAACTGCTCTAAAAGTTTTCCAAGTCTGGTTCACATCATTTCTCGCTTTTGGTGGATCACATGCGAGGGGGTGGGCGTGTCCTTTCTTTTACAGGAGGTGAAAAGTGTGACAACTAGAACTTTACAATAGCAGCCCAAGTCCCACCGCCTGTCTCCCTGCTTCTAGCCTGATCAAATGTGTTTCTGCATGGTGAAACTGCAACTCTCCTCTAAACTTTAAATTGGGCACAACAGCACTCCAGAAAAAAGCTACAGCTTCTCTGACATGAGCAGAGAGACTGTAACAGACAGGGTTGCCACCTTTTCTGGAGAAAATAAATACTAGCCTTCCTTTATTTTTATCATGGCTCCTATTAACATTATTTAGGGCTGCCACCTGGCCAGTAGAAATGCTTTATGGCACAGATGAATCAAGGACAGCAGAGGAAACATCATGGTTAGGTGGAGAAGGGCTAAAAGGAAGGCATGTGGATACCTACAGTGTAACCAGCCAAGAGAAGAGACACACAGGGTGGGACTAAAGCTGGGCCATACACGCTGATATAAATGTACAAATGTGTGTGGGCTCTGAATTATCATACCTCTGTTCAACCAACTGGCAAGGTTAGAAAATTACGGTCGGATAATGGTAATATCTGTGCATCTGACTATATCCTTGGGGGACCTACAATGCATTTCCAGGAAGACACTTTCGTATGATTGTTGTCTGGCAATTTATTATTTATTATTATTTAAGTACTTTAACCCTACAATTTCAATCGGAGGAAGACTAAAATCTTGACATGTATGTCAGTTTACAGTATTTTTCAAGTATTTCAGTGCGGTCATCTGCACAGGAGGCAATTTCATATAGGCAGCAAAAAAATATCAAGCAATGCTTTATCAATCCAAAATGATGATCCTGTTCTAGCACTTCCCTTCTGAACCAATTGATTTATTTTATAAAATATATATTATATCATCTTTTTATTTCTTTGAGAAATTAAGAAATATTTGGAAAATTACACACCAAGTTTTTTTTTTTTATTTAATTTGAGAAACTGTTGACAAGGATAAAAGAAACTGACCATATTTTTCTCTTCTCCCAGCATACACCCATTTCTACCCCAAACTCACTGTGCAAGACCAACATAATTACCGTGCATCTCAGATAGATACAGGTTATGAAATTATTTATTCTATTTGTAGCAGCTTATGCAAGTGCAGCCAAATACAAACGCGCCAGGACAAAATTGTACATGTTTTTTCTTTTTACAATGTATGAATTTAAAATATGAAACGTAAAATCTACATAAACAGGTAAAAATCAAGCATGGGATACCAAGACCAAAAATTAAAGTCTTGTGCCTTTCTTTCTTTTGAGTGTTTTATTTTGCTATGGAACAGTCAAAACTGCATGTAAGCTTTATGGTTAGTTTAAATTATACACTCTGTAAATACTATAGAACCAATTAAAAAGGTACACATACAGCAACAAAAATGTCCATCAGATATTGATTGTTTGGGCAATTCAGCCAGATTGCAGAAACAAAAACCAGGCAAAATTTGAAAGAAAATCCATCTGTGTAACTTTTTTCACCCCAAATATTTACTGGTGTGCACACTGTACTCCCGGGCCATGGTGGCTGCTCTCATCATCAGAACTATCATTATAAGCTTCACGTCTCTGGCCACCTGAAGATCCTCGAGTATTATCAAATTCTTGCAGGTCTACTTCCTCTGTTTCACCAGATACTGCGGGGGCTTCTGGTCTAGATGGAAGAAGATCCTCAAGTTCCTATAGAGAAACAAAAAAATAAATAAAAATTAATACATACATACATAAATACACCAGAATTCATAGAAAATATCACATCAGCTATAACTTGTATGTTTGCATGTTCCGACTGCAATTTATACACACCCTGCTGAAGCTGGAAAGCTGAAAAGATTGTTTTCATTAACACATTACAAAAAAATATATATGTATTTATTACATTTGATATTGGTAAAAAAAAAAACAAAAAAAAGTTCTTTCTTCTATTTTAATAAGATGGCTAGTCACTTTGTGGTAGCACCATGCTGCTTTCATCAAACCATGTTAACATTTTTAGTGAGAAGTTAGCATTCTGCAGAGAACAAGCAAAGACTATACCGATTTCTATTTGCGGAAGTGAACAACTGGAAAATACTTACACAAAATGCAGCATATGCAAAAATAGTAGCTAGCATTATTTTCTTTTCTTTCTCGAAGGTCTCAGTACTTGAGTTCACGTGACTGGGATTAAGCCTTATAAATCAATTAATCTTATCTTGAGTTATAAAATTCTCTGATGCTCTCAGGGTGTTGAGCTTACAGTCAACAACCATAGGCTTCTTAGGCAGTAAGCTTCTACAGGCAGATTACAGAGGATTTGAAAAAATGCATAGGAAAAGGGCAATGACACATGGTGCCATTTGTCCCCGCATTTTGTTGTGGCCACAAAACACTGGAAAATACCCTGCCATAGGCAAAACTGAGAATTGTATCAACATCAAACACTTAAATTGCATAATCGCTCTAAAATATACAGAGGCATTTTTGAGAAATCAGTGATTTGAGTGTTTTAGCAGAGAAAATTCTCAAGATATTTTCTAGTATTTTGTAGCTGCAAGAAAACAAGAGTGACAAATCATACCATGTATCGCTGCCCTAAGAACTTGCAGGCAGAAAGTTTGCACCTATTAAAAATGTCATTCAAAAATGGAAGTTGGAAGTCAAGATAAGATTGAGAAGCCCAAAATAATCTCCAAAAGAGCTATTTACAGACTACATAGTTATGTATGGAGCCCCCATACCACAGCAAGATTTAGCCAAAATCGAACTGGTGGGGTGCCGTGCATGACACTTTTTCTCAAGGGAAAACTTATTAGAAGGAAGCTTTATATGCAAACCTATTATAGAATTCGACATATGAAAGATGTTATGCAACATATAAATGAGCCAGAGCTATTTTTAAATCAAGTGGTCCAATGAAATTAAGGGGAAAAAAAGCAACCACCTTGTGCCTACAATCACCAAATGATGCTCTTGAAGGGAGAAACCTTCTAAATTGGGGTAGAGTTATTATGCTTATGGGTTTCTAAAATAGAATTTTTCTGCAAGGAGGAAGAGAAAAAAAAAAACTGCTAACACACTAATTTGAAGCCTATAATTTCTGTCAAAAGGGATGTCACTAAGGACAAACTAACAAGAGTGCTCAATATTTTTTACATACCACTTTGTTTTATCTTGTATTTAAACTGTTAAAACCAAGCAAGCAAAATGAGCATATACATTTAGAGAAACAGTTCATGGTAAAGTTTGTTTCCTGTAGAGTTTATGTTAACTTCTGTTTCAATTAAGACATTAAACATATACCTGAACCAGGGTGACCAAAAATTTACAAGTGACCAGCTACAGCACTGTATTTATACACAGTGCAGCATACCTACTCCACCTTTCCTTTCTGAATGTGCATATGGGCATGTACCAAACAGATTGAAGAGGGGTAGCTCTGCTGGATTTTACAGTAAGTATCCAGCATATTTTATGGTATATATACACATATGTAGGCCACCTCTTCAAAACTGCAGCCCTAGGCAAGGTCCCCAGGGTGTCTATATAGAAAATACTGATCTGTCCAATAATACAGTTTTACTTCACATCACTGTATATCCAGTGTTTTGGTCCACATAAGTATTTTTTATCGGGAATCATTAAATAAAAGGTTCCTATGGATGTTTATTAAAAACCATGATCTTTTCAAATAGCTCACAAAACAGAATAATTGAACTGCACTAGTCTGTGGCCATCCACATGCCTGATTAAACATCAGTCCAAATGACATACAAACACTTGGGCAATCAAACAGAAAGCCCGAGGATCAGCATACAACAGTCAAGCATTGAAAAAAGTTAACTTTCCAAGAGCATCAAACTACTAATTAAAATAATGACACAAATACTCACTGTAAGCTTGTCTGGGTTAATCCAGTTGTTTTCTGGAAAAATAACATCAAATTTGATGAAGAGATCACCTTTTTCAAAAGGGTTGCGATACTGTGGCATCCCTTCACCTCGAACGACACGAACAGAGCCTGTGTATAAAAGGTAAGAGGTCAGTTTAACAATCAGGGTTTAAAAGTAGACTAAATCCATGTTTTTTAAATCAATAAAATACAACACAAATGCAAAATTCTCATCAACTATGCATAAGATATTTAAGGTTTGAAGTAACAATTCTAATGCTAAACCCATCTTTTTGATATTCTGGCAAAGAGGAAAAATGCTGCTCATATTAGAACAGCGATACCCTACTGATGATTCGTAAACTGTGCATCTGGCTAAATGCAGTAGCCTTTTACAAAATATTTGGCTGAATAGCAACCTAAATCTAACTGCCTAATTTGCATAGTGAAATCTGAGATAAATACAAAAATCTCATCACCTCTAAATATTACATAGGTTCTCCAGAGTGTAAAAGTCATGACCAAACAAAAGGATTAGTAACCCTAAAGTATACAGATTTAAAATAACTGCTGCTCACCAGAGACAAAAAAAAAAAAAGATTTACCTGGCTCAATAACTTTGCCTGGAGGATATTTGACAACAATCTGACGAGCATCAAGATGCTTAAATGTGAACTGAAAGCCACACAGGGCTTCAACAAGTCCAATCCTGTGTGTCATGTGCAAATCATTTCCATCCCTTTGGAAAACCTAAAAAAAAAAAAAAAAAAAAAAAAAAGGAAGGTAATTAGGAAGGTTTTTGAAGAGTAACTAGTCATGATTTAAAACTGCTTGCACTTTACCTCATGCTCCTTTTCCTGTAGAACTAGAACAATATCTCCAGGCTCTACTCCAGGAGCTTGGTCTGCTTCCCCACTGAATGTGATTCTTTGACCATGTTTCATGCCTTTGTCAACATGAACTTCTATAATCTTAACTTCTTTAACCACTTTCTTGCCTTCACATTTTTTACAACGGTCTTTTTCATTAATTACTTCTCCTAAAAAACAAATACATACAATAGTTTGACATGGTAGATAATGTAGAAAATCTACAAGGCAGAAAGAGACTTAAAGGGAAACGAAAGTCAAAGTCACTTGGGGGTGCCAAAATGTTAGGCACCCCCAAGTGACTTTGACCGCCTACCTTTTACCCCGGGCTGGTGCCCCTGTGAGGAAGGAACAGCACCAGCCCGGGGTAGCTGCCGGCGCTTCCTTTTCCTGATTCGCTGCGCGCGCATGCGCAGTAGAGTGAAAAGCCGAACTTAAATGTTAAAGTCGGCTTTTCACTCTACTGCGCATGCGCCCACCGCTGGCACTCAGGAAAAGGAAGCCAGGAAGACGGAAGCGCTGCGCTCCAGGTGCCCCGGGCTGGTGCTGTTCCTTCCTCACAGGGGCACCAGCCCGGGGTAAAAGGTAGGCGGTCAAAGTCACTTGGGGGTGCCTAACATTTTGGCACCCCCAAGTGACTTTGACTTTATTTTTCCTTTAACCTTATAATAGATTTAATTTGTTTGTGAACAGTACAAAAATTAAATCCAAGTACAAAATTTTCTGGCCAGACATCACTTGGGGGGTGCATACAAAAGCAGTTAAACCTGGCGAATCAGCCTAAAGCCCCAGTGTTTCCTAGATCTTAAGCTGGAGCATACACACGAAGCGCTTGTAGTGGCCTGAGCCCGCAATACGATTGACGTAATCAGCACTAAAGAATAGGGGGGAGGACTGAGGAGCAGTGTTGCTGATCCCTTTTGAAAATAACTCCACCCCTTAATAGCTACAAGCATGTCTATGCTAGCAATCTAAACCAGCTGCCACAGACCTGCAACAATATTTGGGCCTGTGGCGGTTGTTTGGTTATCAGAGTACTTGAAATGCCAAACCTGATAATCTATCATCCAAAAACAACAAGAACCATACATGAGATGGAACAGTATTTCATACTCTACAAAGGACACTTCAAGATGGAGATATTTTACCTTCACCATTGCAGTCTGAGCACACAGACTGCATCTGTTGTACCATGCCAGGAGCCAGCTGTCTTATCATGACACGGACACCCCGGCCTCTGCAAGCTGAGCACTTCTGAACTGCACCAGTTTTACCACCTTGCCTAAAAGAAAACACAATACTCCATAAAAGATTCAGTGAAATACAGAGTCCCAACCGTAATTTTAATGTCTGTATTTGAGCACTTTTAAAGGTTATAAAAGAAATTTGCATTCCCCACAACCAAAACAGACAGATTCAGTTAGCCATAGCTTCAAAGTAACATGCCATCAATGGATGAGATTAAATTTAGCCAATTAGGACTCTGAAATCTGAATCCTGAACAAGTGCTAAACAAGGTTAAATAACATGCTCAACAAAAACCTTTTTTTTTTTTGCTTATTACGATAGAA